>NW_024041815.1:0-48187 GCF_014851395.1 Micropterus salmoides | reverse complement strand
AGTAAGAAATGACATAACATGTTATGGTATAAATAACATGTCATTTGTTAAGCTATGAGGAGAAGTCCGCTAGCCGCTAGGCTAATTATGCTGTGTAAAATGCAGGCTTAATTTACAGTAAACTGTCAATGGAGACTATCAACCAGACAAATCTCGACAGTTATTAAGCCAAAATGTATGCTTTTGTTAAATGTGATTATTCTATATGTGATTGTTCAATCTAGTAATGGCTGTGGGAATGAAGGATTTTTTCCTTGCAAGTGGGACTCTGTAGCGTCTACCTGATGGCATTAACTAAAAGGATTGGTTAAGTGGGTGGGATCCTGTGGGATTGTAGTGGCTTTTCTCAGTACTGGCCGGTATGGAGTTCTGTTAAGGGAGTTTGTGGGGAGCTTATTATCTTACTAGCTTGATTTATTATTCGTTTAAGTTTGATTTATGCTTAACAGTAAGGGCATTATACCAGGATGTGATATTAAAAGTGAGTATGGATTCAATGAGAGACCGGTGGACCCTAGTTAAAATGTCCTTGCTCACACTAAAGTCTCTAAGTTTCCTCAGCAGGTGTAAACTCTGCTGGGCTTTCTTATACACAGTTTCTGCGTGCTGTGAAAAAGACAGAGATGGACACATCTCTGTCCCAAGATATTTAAAAACATTGACTTGTTCAACTGACTGACCACTGATGCTGAGGGGTTGAAACATTTGCTGTGTATTCTTAGTTCCCCTGATCTGACAGCACAGCTCCTTGGTTTTATCAATGTTAAGGTCCAGGTAAATTACTTTGAATGTTGTGACCAGATTATTAACTGTCTGGTGGTTATCAGACAGTGCTTTAGTATCAGACAAGTGGGCTACCAAGGCCATATCATCAGCATACTTGAAAAGAAACATTCCATCCCTGTTACAAGATATTTTTTGTGTAAACAGAAAAAGAGCAGGAGATAAAACACATCCTTGGGGGAGCCCAGTGTTTAAAAGCTGTTTCCTAGAATTAAAACCATTCACACGCACTTGTTGTGGTCTAACCTGTAAAAAATTCTTAATCCATAAAATCAGAATTGGGTGAACCTGAAGCTTGACTAGATGTTGCAGAAGTGTATATATGTGTACAGTGTTAAAAGCAGATGAAATGTCCATAAATAAATCCTTGTGTGAGTGTGTAATGAGTCCAGCTGTCTGGTCACAGTATCCAAGAGAGTTAGAGTTGCATCCTCCACTCCACGTTTGGCTTTATAAGCAAACTGGAGTGGGTCCAGTGTTCCTGTCACAGAACTGGAGAGGTTGTTACCTACCACTCTTTCCATACATTTGCAGAGTAGCGATGTCAGGGCAACTGGCCTAAAATCCTTGGGGTCCTTGGCATGTGTCTTTTTAGGAATCGGGATGATGGTTGACTCTTTCCACTGGTGAGGAACACAGCTTGAATCCAGGAGGCTATGAAAGAGCTTGGTGAACACCCCTCTTAGCTGGGTGGAGCAATATTTAAGCACTCTGCCCTTGAGCCTGTCAGGGCCAGGGGTTTTGTGTGGGTTCACTCAAAGTATTTCCATTCATCATCACTTTAACATTTAGACGTTTTCCCATTTTGTTTTTTAGCTCCTAGTCTGAGAGGGTTTAATGACTTGTCACTCTTATCTTAAAATTTAATTATCTTAAATCCACACTCCTCTTCAAACCTATACAGCACAAGGCTGCATAATGAAATTAAATTTGTAGTTCCTTCATGCTACACACACAAGGCCTATATTAAATATGGTAACATTTAAAAAAAAAAAAAACACATACACATATTCACACTGAACATTCCACAGTGCATTTTTTGAATAGTATAGTATAGACTATATATTATATAGTATGGACTATATATACTCCTATATACTAGGGATGTCCCAAATATACTGTGTATTTTTGGCCGAGCTAGAGTTCTTTGCAAATGAAAGTCCAATGAAATACTTTTTATTGAAATTTTGATTAAATATATACCTGGCACACTGATATAATGTAGCTTTAGCCTAATACATTCAACAGACTTTATTTTCCACATCCCAAAACTGAAAATGAAATTGGAATGATTGAAAAATGCAAAGTTTATAAACTTCAATAATTTAGGATATGAAAAAATGTTTGTATCATGAAAAATTTGACTCTTGAATTTGAAATCAAGAACTCATAAATTATTATTTTTTCACATTCACACAATCTTAACTTTCACTTGCATTTACAAGCCATTGTTGCATTGTGGCTTTTATAAAGTGGAGTGGCACTTAGGGCTGACCACAATAGTCAAAGTCAATGCTTTGATTGGCAGAGCCTGATTCGAATGTCAATCTCACAGTCGAAGCTTCGCAGTGAAACAAGGATCATGCCATTTTGTGATATGGTGGTGCTCAACGTCTGATTTTACATAGAACTACCAGTTAACCTAATATTCAGGGTAGCTCAGAATTCGAGTAGTAGCCGTATATCTCTGGACTCAGGGCAGAGCACCCGGCTAACGATAAGCCTAGCTAACGTTACAGGGATATTCCACCATTTGGGGAATTAAGCTCATTTTCCACCTCCCCTCAAGTAAAACAATTATTTTTGTACCGTTTTGGAAACCATTCAGCCGATCTCCGGGTCTGGCGGTACCACTTTTAGCATAGCTTAACGTAATTATAATAACGTAATAGGTATGACCACAATACAATATTATTGTAAATTATATTGCATAAAAAAGCGGTAGCTAATGTTAATTGAATAAAGCAAACAAATAGCTGTTGTTGCTCCAAAAAGTTGAAAAAGACTTACCTCGAATTTCACGAGTTTCCATCAGACTCGCGTGGTAGCCAGGTGTCTCATCCAATGGCGAGCTCAGTTGACACTGTGTGCTTGAAGTTTCTGACGCAAGTGGTAAGATTCTGATTGGCCCAGAGAAATGTCAGCTATAAGAATTATCCAATAATGTTTCGCAATTCTAGCCTGCATGGTATGCAGATGAAGGGCAGCCTACCGCCCCCCCCCCCCCCAAAACTCTCCGGTTCTATACAATTCACGTAAATGACCCAATTGACCAAGAAAGTGCCGAAAAGCGACAAGTTTGCAGGTGTGGCTTGCTGAAGACACGGAGCTCCAGCTTCACTGGTGTTGTGCCGAATACAGTTTTTAAATTGCCGACTACTTGAAATAGACTCGAGAGGAACCGCAACGTGTATGCAGCTGTCCGCAGCATGGAATGCACGCGAAACTCTGCAGAAGACCGGTGAATGACAGGCGAGAGAGAGAGAGACAGAAAGAGAGAGAAAAGGGTCAACAATAAGCTTCAGTTTCACTGGAAATTTACAATGTAAGTTGAATTAATAGAGACTGCAGCTTCTCAAGATTAAAGCGGAGCTGTTACACCCCCCCCCCCCCAGATCGCAATCGCTGCGCACAAAAACACATGACTGTCAGTCGACTATAGGCAGTACTTGACTATTCTGATTCGACTATGTAAATCGGGGACAGCCCTAGTGGCACTGTAACACTAGCAGGCTGGGTTGGATAAAAAACATAACATGGAGTACAGTAAAGGAAAATATCAGATTTTGAAAAGGGTTATTTCTGAATGTGCTTGAATGTGCCCCTGTACTGATCCTTAGGATCTGCTCAGGACATTCTTATAATTTACCTGAGTATGCTTTTACAATGGAGAAGAGATCTTCTGGGCACTTCTGCCCAATTCTCCTTGCATCTCTCTGGCAACAGCTAGCAAACGATCTGTGTGAGAAACACATGAGAAAAGTAACAATTAACAATCAAATCACCCTAATTCAATAGCTCTAAATCTGTGCACTTTATGTAAGTTACCTGATGTTCCTGGAAAAGAGCTGGCCATCTTTCCTGAAAATGAAGCACAGAATGTTACTTACATCCATTTTGAACATCTTAAAATATGGTGCTACCACTTCATCAGTTTCTGAGTGGAAACCCTACATACAGTCATCCCCATCCTTCCTTACCTATGAAATGAAGTTTAAAAAAAACCCTATCAAACACTCACTAATATCTCACTGGATACAAATCTAAAATTTCAGAAAAATAAATCCTATTCCCAACATGAGTGAAGTTTGGAAAGAATGATGAACTCAGTCCCTATCAGTCTCTTATCCTGTCCCCCTCCTCTTACTGCTGTTGGTTCAGCCAGCAGCTGAGTTTATGAGTGTCATATTTCAATGTAGGTGGCAAACTAATCTAAACTAAAGACAGAAATCTTTAACTTTAGCTTGTTTGTAATTAGCTATTAGCCGAATCAGCGCTGTGCTTGTGTAAAACCAAAACACAGCAGCGGAGACTGAGCAGCTTAAAATATCGCGCTCTACACATATATGCCAAACAGGTGTATTGATAAAGTACTGACTTTTCTACTCGCAAAGGTTTTATTGGACCACGTACTTACACTAACGAGCGTAGCTGTCGTCAGCTTCGGTAACGTCAGCTGATCAGCTGACTTCGCTCCGTTTTTGTGTGTGTGTGCGACTGTGTGTGAGGCGCTCTGCAGAGACACAGAGGAGGGGAGAGAGGCTGCAGGTCATGCATCCTCATTGTTGAGCCCTGGATGAGAAACAAACGAAATAGCCCTCTCGTTAGTTACTTCATCAATGTCTCTTTTGAGCGCGTAAACCCATCTACCCCCCACTGTCTGTTTGCCAGGTGGCAACTGGGTGAGGCAAAAGGTCTCGTTCTCCTACAGGGATCACATTTCCTCATTCATGGCATTCTTCCATTGCCTTGACTTGGTTGACGCGATGGCGTCCTGGTAGGTTTGAGGTATGTCACACACTGCTCTGTAGCAATAGTCAATGCATGTTTGTAGTTTGTCCTCTGTATCCCCAGTATCAAAGTTCTGTAGGTGGACAGGTTTCTTCTTGTTTCTCTGAGGGTATCTTCTAGTCACAGTCTCAGTGACTTTGCTCGGCTGTGTGCATTCATTCTTTTCAGGTAAAGTTCCAGAAACACTGCTCTGAGTACTTTGACCTGGTACACTCTCCACGTTTTCCTCAACAACAGTTTCTTCATCATTGACCCTGGGGTGTGTATCCATATGAACATTTTCCATGTATGACTCAGTTTGTGTGTTTCTTTTTCAAAGGCTGTTTTGGCTGTGAATGTCACCAACCTGTGTTTTTGGACCTTCTCTGTGTTTGGGTAATACACCAGATAAGCTGGGCTCTTTTTATCATAGCCAATGAAAACACCTTGCTCACATCTAGAGTCTAGCTTTCCTTTCTCTTGCTTGTAAGCAAAACAGACTGTGGATATACAACACAACCCTACAGTGATATTGCATGATATGATTCTCTTGTATGCTTACTTATTACTGTTGTGGGATACCCATTACATGTTCTCACATCACACAGCGTGGTGGCTTATGTAAACTCCCAGACATTCACCATGACATCACTGAGACAGCAGAGATTGAGTAAAGTGCTGGAGGCACCAAATTTGAGCTTTTCTCATGAAGGGATTAATATGGCAGACAGAATATGAGTAGGGACTCCTCACATGTGCGAACAGGAAGTGTTGAAGGAAGAGAAGGTCAGACCAGATTTGAAGGCACAGCCACTACAAGGCTCAGAAGAACTGTTCACAGATGGTTGCTGTTTTGGACGTAACAGAAGGACTGAAGGCAGGATATGCAGTAGTCAGAAGAGAGGGGCATACATATAAAACAGTGAAGGCAGAAAGGTTGAAGGGACAGCAGTCAGCGCAAAGGGCAGAGGTCAGAGCAGTAATAGAGGCACTGAAGCAAGAGGAAGAAAAAAAAGATAACCATCTACACTGACTCAGCCTATGCAGCAGGGGCAGCCCACGTGGAACTGGGACAATGGAAAAGAGCAGGGTTTCTCACCGCTGGAAATAAGCCGATCGGACATGAAGAGGAAATGAAGGAACTAGCCGAAGCCTTGCTCCTCCTGAGTGAAGTAGCAATTGTCAGGTGCAAAGGGCATGACACCACAAACACACCAGTGGCCAAAGGAAATCAAGCAGCAGACCAAGCTGCTAAGCACGTGGTGGGATATTCCCCCTCACTACAAATGATAAGCACAGAGGAGGAAGTGCAACAACACACAAGCCTCACCGAGGAACACGTCAAACAGTGTCAACAAAAGGCCTCTCCACAGGAGAAAACAGTGTGGAAACAAAGAGGAGCGACAGAAACTGGTGGTCTCTGGAGAGGACCAGATGGGAGATTAGTTCTTCCCCCTACCATCAGAAAGAAGGTACTGGAAGAGGCTCACGGAGTAGGACATGTTGGTCCTGTCCAGATGAGCAGGCATTTGTGCCATTGGTGGCATCCATATCTGACAGACATGACAAAGGAGTTCGTGCGAGGGTGTCAGGTATCTATGGTGTATAACCCGAGGCCAACAGTGAAACCGGAAATGGGCACATTTCTAATGATCACTAGGCCAGGGCATGAAATTTCCATCAATTACACAGACATGGTGGACAGAGGGTACAGGTACGTATTGATGTGCATTGACACCTTCACAGGATGGCCAGAGGCATGGCCGACAAAAAAGGAAGACAGCAAATCGGTGATTAAATGTTTGATTAATCACTACATTCCAAGACATGGGTTTCCGGAAAAAATCAGATCTGACAATGGTACACACTTTAAGCACACACATCTCCAGCAGGTGGAGACAATGTTGGGGTTGAAGCCTGCATTTGGTACAGTGTATCACCCACAGTCACAGGGAAAGGTTGAGAGAATGAACCAGAACATTAAAGGTAAATTGGCTAAAATCTGTGCACAGACAAAATTAAACTGGGTGGATGCATTACCACTAGCTCTGATGTCAGTCAGGAGCTCCGTGAACCAGAGAACAGGGTTTACTCCATATGAGTTATTGACAGGAAGACACTTTCCAGGCCCAGGAGCTGGACTGAAAATGCAAGAAGGGTTTGAAAATAAGGTGTCCCACAGAGCATATTTTAATGAACTGCAAGCTCTCGTTTCAGGTTTCTCCAACCAGGGGGGTGAGAGAAGCACACACGGGAAGCAGTACACAGTGCCACAAGCTGACTGGGTGCTGCTGAAGGTGATAAAACGGAAGTGGTCGGAGCCAAGGTGGACAGGACCATTCCAGGTGGTGGACAGAACATCTCACGCGGTGAGACTCAAGGGAAAAGGTGACACGTGGTACCATTGGAGCCAGTGTGCAGCAGCACCAGAACCAGTGAGGTCCCTAACAGAGGTGCAGAAGGACCTGCACAACCAAGCACAGAGCACTGACTCGGACGAGTCAGAAAGAAACCAGACCTCAACATAGGGGTAGAATAATCCCCTGGTCTGTGTTAAGGGTCTCAGGGTAGTCTACCCCTGAGACTGAAGAAAGAAGAACAGCAGCGAGGACGAAGCACATCCAGAAGAGAATTGACTGTGAACTTAGGAAAGTTTAAAACTCCTGATCCAGAGGTCCTGGGACCAGTAAAAGGATGACGGATCCAGTCAAGATGGGGATGCGGGGAAATCCTAGGCTGTTGGGTGGGTTAGCAGTGGGAATTGTTATCACTTGCTACTTTTATGGCTATTTTAGTTACATGTGGTTGTTGTTGTATTCCTTGTATTCGTAGCTTTGTCCAAAGGGTGATCACCACCGCTGCGGAGAAGAGAGATGGTCAGCACATGCATATGATGCCCCTGTTGGCAAACGCAGCTGATGATGAGCACCAGGCGGATCAACTCCAATTTGAGGAGTGATCTCTTAGAAGAGATCAAAAGGGGGAAATTGTGGATAAACAACACCACCCTACAGTGATATTGCATGATATGATTGTCTTATATGCTTACTTATTACTTATGATTGCTCATATGATACTCAATATTGTGTGACATGCTTATCTTAGGTGACTCAGCAGTTAAGACAGTTAGAGGCTTGTGCTGAATAACAGGAAACCAGGCCCTGACAATAATACACTCTGACACACTTCACACTTTTCTGAATACAGACACGCACACACTCTTTCACAGCTCTTAAAGCACACTAGAACATGCTACATAAACTGACTTCACCATATATGGTAAACAAGGAGAAATGCACAGGAGTGCGGTCTCATCTACACATACACAGCTTAGCAGAAGAGCAGTCAGACCTTTACTTAGGTAGCGTGCAGGAAGGGTCTACAGATATATCTGTATTAATAAAGGTGTGGTTTAAATCTGATCTCTCATCTCTTCTAAGTCCTTTTCCATCAAACAACTCGGGGAAGTCCTTTTATCTCCATGCCTTTCACTACACCTTGAAACCTTTGTACATCTTCATCGTTACAATGACCCAAAATTTCATGCCACATTTGTATGTCATGACACCCTTTACATTGGTCAACATTGTCCATCACAGTTTGCAAGTAATACAAGTTTCCACTCTCATGGATGTCAAACCTGCTTCCATCCTTGGTAACCATGCGACTGTCCCCTTTCTTGAAAGTGATTGTCGCTCCTCCATTTGTAGCTCTTGCCACTGAAAAGATGTCATATGGATATGAAGGCATGTACAGTGCATCCTGCAGCGTTGTCGAGTAGATACACAATCGCTGTTCCTCTTCGTTGTGCTATTCCACTGCACTTGGTACCATCGGCTAACTCCACTGAATGTGTCTCAGATCGGAAGGAGTTGTCAAAGCTGTCAAATTTCCTGATGTCGTTCACAATGTGGGATGTTGCTCCTGCATCCACCATAATGCCTTTTATCTTCACGTTATCTGGTGGTCTCCTTTGCTTTGTGTGTTCCGCTTTGAAGAGGTGGTCTTGGTCGCTGTTGTGTTCCACTGTCACTTTTCTGACTCTGTCTTGTTCCCCCTTTTTCTTGCTCAGGAACTCTTGGTGTGTATTACTTTTACAGTGGCCGCACCACACTTTTCTAAAACATTTTCTTGCCTTGTGCCCTCTCATTCCACACTTATAGCAAGTAACGTTAGTATCTTCAACTTTTCTGCTGTTAGTGTGTATTTTGGTGTTGCTTTGGCCTTGTCTTACATTAGTCTTCATCACTTTGTCTGTGGTTTCTGCTGCTTTCATTTTCTCCGCCTACTCATATACTCGTAGTCTCTTTTTAAAGTCTGTGAACGTAACCTTATCTTCATTCTGTGTTACATGAACAGCTAGGGGCTTGAAGCAGTCTGGCAGCCCACCTAGTATCATGGCTATGATCAGTCCATCACTCGTGGTTTCACCTGCATTTCTCAGGGCTGTGATGATGTTTTCTGCCCTTATTAAGTAGTCGGTAACACTCTCGTTGTCTGCCATGTGTAGCTTGGTCAACGATGTGTACAGATTTATTATCCGTGGCTTACTTTTTCCAGAGTAATGTTCTTTCAGTATTTTCATGTCTTATCGGCGATAGGCTCTTATCATGTATCAGTCTTATTAGTTCAGCATAACAATCAGCATTCTTCTTACGGTCTTCGGCTAGCTGTTGTTCATTAGCATCGGTAGCGGGCTCATGTAAGATAGTCTCTTTTAGCTTCAGAATGTGTAAGCAGCCTAGGAATCTTGTTTCCCAAAGGTCATACTTCTCTTCGTATCCATCAAACAAGAGCTGTGGCGCCAACACTCCCGTTGCTCTGCTTGCCATCTTGCTAGCGCGCCGATCTTTTACAAAGTGCTACTAGCTAACTGTACTTCTTCTTTGCTAAACTACTTAGCTTCGTTTGCCGTTGCGTAATTCATCGCGGTAAAACGTCTTCTGAGGTTTTTCAAAACATTCACTGAACTCCGGGCTGGTCCTCATAGCTTGTAGAAGTTCCCTGTCATACTTTGCGGTAAACTTCTTCCGGAAAAACTAACTCGTGTCCAACGTTGCCTGGGCCCATAACCTGTTAAGCCGTTGTGCGCAACCTTCCCGTCAACGCATCCAGATGTCAAGCAAGACTTCAGTCATTATCTCTCCTTAACCTCTTTGACAGGCATACTTATTTAAGAAGGCGAACACTTTTACATCTCATCATTAGACAGAGACGGATGGCTGCTTTCCCTACACATGCACTACATAGAGCATAGTGACATCACATCAGGGGTAACAACAAGTTTTACTACCGTATCACATTGAGTAATGGCGCCATCAGATAATAACACAGAACAACACTTAACAAATTTATTGCTAGCAACTTCTAACAACACATCTTCGACATTAGTCAGGTTTGTAGTTTGTTATCAAGAAAGTTTAGCTATACAGAGTAATCAATTTAAAACAGAAATAATTTAGCCTTACCATTTCACCGCAGTGCCTCTGGTGTAATCCACTGTGGTTACTTGAGCGCTGAAATTTCAGATGATTCTAACGACCGTGTCCTGCAGCTTCTGATTGGCTGGCTGCCAGCTGTGGCTTAGGCCCTCATCATCATCATCCTCCTCGTTACCTACTGGTTGCCACCTGAAACTTAAACTTTAAAATTATGCGCGGCTTTCCTTACAATAATAAGGTATTTCCATATATTATTGATCATTATGTTGCATTTCCGGCATAATAAATGGAATGGACATTTGTATATTGTATTATGTTTACTTGCACACAGACATTTAGATGTATCAGTATCTTTTTATCAACTTTTCAATAACCACATTATTTTCAGTAAAGTGGATACTTTTTAATGTAGTGGAGTTCACAGAAAAGACCACCTCATTTGCACACATCACACTATTCCTGTAGGCCAGTATAATAGTATGTCCATTTATCTGTAGGAGTTATCAATTCTCATCTCATCACTGTCCACATTGATTGTAATCATAATTTTTATTATTATTTTGAATATATAAGATATTACCACCTTTATCTAATCAGATATTCCCATTGAGGTCAATATATTTTGCTAGAGAGATCTAAGTATTACAGAGAGAAAGAAACCCAAACATTCTCAGACATTACAAACTCACATTAATGCAATTAAGGTGACATAAACATAATATAGATGAACATACAGGTTTATTTGATGGTCTTATGGCGATGGTGATGGAGATTGTCTTAAATTGTCTCCAAATCTTCCACAGGTGTGAGACCTGGTGACTATAAAGGCACATTTCTATTTACATAATTTTCATCAACACCAAACCAGTTTGCCTAGGTGTACTAAGCATCTGCATTTGATGTATTTCTGTCTGTTTCCTTTAATTTATCCTCATCTGTATGTTACCTTTTATCACAATCAATTCTTGTGTTGACTATCCGACAGGGACATCCACGTGTATCTGTATTGTTAATATTTAAAAACTAGCTATAATCTTGTCAACGTGATTGTTCACACTGTTCTGTTCTGTTGGCCTCTTTACACCAGTGGTTCTCAAAGTGGAGTCCAGGAACCCCCAGGGGTCTTTGAGGTGGTTCCAGGGGGTCCCCAGCAAAAAGGGCAATACTTTATATTTGTTATAATTATATCCATAGGTAGCACGGTGACAGAATGTCTGACTATTTTGGTCAATACACTTTCTGTAATAAAATATCTATAAGCAAAAATCCTATCAGATGGGGGACCCTGGGACAAAATCTTATCAAATGGGTCCGTGGTCTAATTTGTGTTAGTTTATTGGTCCCTGATGTGAAAATGTTTGAGAACCACTGCTTTACATACAACATCTATTCCATGTCTTTCTGTCCTGGTACAGTCAACCAGCTCAAATGGACATCAATTGAGGGGCCAGACAATTAATCCCTGCTATTCCTTAATATTTTTCAAAAGGTCACAGAGAACATTGCCTTTAATGTTGCTACTAGACCACTGATGACCATTTACAGCTTTGCTGTAAAGTGGCCCATAATTGTTGTTAACTACGTAGCCCACATTTTCTTCATCACGTGGGCCACCTTAGGCTCCCATCCATCCAGATTGGCCAGTATAGATTGTGCCTGGCTTTTACCTAAAGTGGCCCACGTCTGTTTTATTATATTAGGGCCACACATGCAATGTCAAATGTGGGCCACATTAGGCTCACACCTTGATTGGCCAGTGTTGGCTTTGCCGTAAATTTACCAAAAGTGGCCCTTAATTGTTGTTAACTATTTGGCCCTCATTTGCTTCATCACATTGGACCACCTTAGGCTCATACTCAGATTAGCCAGTACGGATTGTGCCTGACCTTTACCTGAAGTCGCCCACGTCCGTTTTATCATATTAGGGCCACACATGTCAAATGTGGGCCACATTAGGCTCACACCTTGATTGGCCATTTTTGGCTTTGCCGTAAATTTACCAAACGTGGCCCTTAATTGTTGTTAACTACATGGCCCGCATTTGCTTCATCACATGTGGGCCACCTTAGGCTCACATCCATTTTGTAAGGGCCGCAAGAAGGCCGGAAGTGCCGCATCATTGCCTGAAGTGGCCCACAATCATGCTAAAGCACCCAAACACACAGCAACTTAAAGCCAGTGACAACAACCGCAAACAATGATCAAACGATCATACAGTAAAAACTTTGGAGGGAAAAAAGAAGTTTGAAATCACTCACAAACTCTGGCACACTCACCACAATCTCCACCACCAAACTCCCAGCATAGAGAGACAGAGTGGGTGGGTGAGTGACTCAGCACTTTAACCACTGTTTCAAAACAGGTCTTTTTTCCACACTTGTTTGTGAGAGACTAACTCTGTCCTGAAATGTGATAAATATAGGAGCATTAGTGTTCCAACATGAGGGCTGTGGGTGGAGACATTAAATATTTTATGTTTTCATGTGTGCTCAGAAAGAGAAAACTGAAACTAAAGCAGCAGCAACTTAAGGCCAGTGACAACCACAATCATACAGTAAAAACTTTGGAGGGAAAAAAAGATGTTTGAAATCACTCACTCTCAGTCACACTCACCATGCTGTCTACCACCAAACTCCCAGCATACACTGTAAACCCCAATAAGTTCATAGTACTCAAAACTTTTGTAGAAACTGATTACATAATAACTTTTGAGGTAAGTAACTTAATATTTTTAAGTTAGATTTTTTTAAAAGTTACAATCTAATCAAACTTAAAAAAATTAAGTTACTTACCTTTAAATGTTTAAGTTTGATTAGATTGTAACTTTTAAAAAAATCTAACTGAAAAATATTAAGTTACTTACCTTTAAATGTTTGAGTAAGATTTTTTTAAAAGTTACAATCTAATCAAACTTAAACATTTAAAGGTAAGTAACTTAATTTTTTTAAGTGCACTATTCTTAAAAATATTGTTTAACACTCGCACATTTTTTGTTTCTCCATACTTCATTATTTTGATCCAATGGTACTAAAAAAATATGCTTGTGTATAACCCACAAGCTAATGAAATTTACAAGTTAAAATTACAAAAAAAAAATTTACTTCAGCTGTACATTTTCTTTTTTCTTTTATTCAGTCTTAATTTTTATACAAACATGTCAGAACATCAACAGCAGTCAACAGTTAAAACTCTGTTCTAGCTCAGGTGTCTAACCATGTGACTCAAGTCACAGTTTCATCACCTACCCAAAAGCTGTAAGCCTGTTAAGCAGTGAAATTTCTTAAAATATTTAGTTACAAACCTACATGGACACAGCAAATATGTATGTTTTAGTGTATGGTTGTGCATTTGTCTCTGTGTGTCTCTGTGTGTGTGTGTCTCTGTGTGTCTCTGTGTGTGTGTGTGTGTGTGTGTGTGTGTGTGTGTGTGTTGTGTACATATGTATCTCTACATATTAAACAGGAACAAGATCATCAGGAACTAAGCAAAGTGCTTAATATAAAAGTATGAAAATAAATGCTTATTAAAACAGCATTAGTAACAGCAATCAAAGTGAAAATGTAATAAAAAAATATACAAAAAAAAGTAAATTAAAAGATTTGGTGGGCAAGACATAATCTGCCATAAACAGTTTCAAATGCTTTGAGTAACATTGTGTTCAACAACATACTATAAAGTTACCATACTGGGAACCCCCAAAACACATCAACATGCAGACAAGAAAATACATGTGTAAACACTACTCTTAAGTTAGCCTACTCTTTCATTAACAGGTCATTTTTGAGACTCAGTAGGCAGGGTTTAAGTGGTTTACCATCATCAAGACCCATTAGGATTTTCTGGATGAATGTGAAAGTGTGAATGAGTTTCTTGGGATAGTTCAAATGCAATGCATACATTAACCCAAACAACAATGCAAATGCATCAGCCAAGTTAGGGATATCACTCATCACAACATCGTCTTCCACAACAATAGAAATACTTGCAGGACTGAAATGAACTGGATCTGCAGTGTCCTCTATGACTGTGACAAGAGCAACAGGAGTGTCGATGCATGGCTCATCTGACTCCTCCACCTGAAAGACACAGAGGATACAACTGTTAGGTTAACTTGAAGAAACACAACAACTGCATGTACACTCACTGGCCACTTCATCAGGTGCATGTGTGTAACCCAATGCAGTCCAATACAACAGCTCTCCTTTAAATTCTACGTTTATGAATTTTATACATTTTCAGTTTTTGTTGACATTGTCAGAAAGGTGATAATTCTACTTCATATTTATTACTGAGGTTGTAATACATGGTGGTGGCATAGTGGGGTGAATTATATCGAATGGTGTTCCTAATATTTTGCCCCTTTCTTGTATGTTAAAGCAGTGGACAAAATATTAGGAAACCCATTCAATATAATGCCTTATATACATAATAATATAACACCCTAATACATAATTTTCACCCACTGTCTATTCTACAGCCCATCATAAAAGTGGTAAGTGTAGCAGCAGGTATTTTACATTTTAATATCATACAGGTTGTTATTTAATATGTAAGTGTACCCAGGTAGGTATTTTGCAGCTGAGCATTAAACAGGCTATTAATATGGAATTAGGTATTACATAGTAGCGGGTGCTGTATTGTGATATGTAATGTACAGCATCTCATAAAAGGTATTTTTAAGTAATTTTTACAGAGAGAGAGTGAGGGGGTGTGTTATTTCATGAGGTTAAGCCAAAAGGTCAATCAAATGATCAAATGATCTTCTCCAGGTCTGGGTAAAGTTAGGCCAGGGCTTTGTGAGAGATTAAGGTTTGGGATTACCTGAGGTTAGATCTTTTACAATTCAAAATACATGGGGTCTTATTTGCTATATGCTTTGATATTATGAAATCATACAGAGCATGTCAGCTTCCGCTCTTCCTACACTTTTAAATGAACACAAATAAAATAAATGTTGAAAAATAGGTTACATCCTAAATTAACATTTGAGTCACCTTGATTTTGGAGGATGCACTTTTCTGTAGTTCTTCCACTTCAACCTATAATGAAAAGACGTTTGTAAAGGTTTAATGAAAACTTGCAGAGATGATACGTTAACTACTAACCCATAACCTTAACGTTGAGTAAAAGTTACAGCTAACTTTAGCCACTAGCTCATTTGGGTGCATGTAGGTTAGCTAGAAATAACATCACATTCAACTTACCAAAGCAGGGCGCTTAACACAAACAGTAGCAACACACTCAAAAACGGAAGGACTATCGCTTGCTGAAAAGAGTTATTGACTAACATTAACATAATTGTCTAGCCGCGACATTAACAGTACACATGATATTAACACTCACTAGCAGGCGGACTGACGGTAACGTAATGGCGCTGGCGCTTTCGGCGCATAAAAAACGTGCGCGGCACCGTGAGGCTGCGCGCTAGCAACTTATAGGCTATATTAAAAATAGCATCGTCTAACAGTCAAATATCACGTGAAATATGATATTCCCAAAAGCAAAGTAGTTTCGAAGTGTTTTTGCTTACCTTAAAGTTTAATGCTTGATACCACGCATAGACACCACATTGCTCGAGAGGGTAGCCATCTTGGATAGATTTTTCAGGTAACGTCAGTTAGGATGGCACGTCATGACGTCATATCACGTGATCGACAGTACACTTAAAAATATTGAGTGAACCAGCGGTGTTCACTCAGAAATGCTGAGCCATGTAAATACAAAAATACATATTTGTTTATAGACATTAATAGTTTAAAGGTGGATTAACTCAGCAAGAGATTTTAACTGTAGCGACCTCAGTCTTTATAAGCTAGTAGTACTGTTCGGGCTTACAGTGTAGAGAGAGAGAGAGAGGGAGGGAGTGGGTGATTCAGGCTATTCAGCCTCTTCATTCTAACTGGCGCCGTTTTGTGGTCAGCAGGCTATTGTTTTTTAACCATACAGTCTATGGCACATTCTCAAACTGAAACTCAATGAAAAAACAATTGACTCAGTGACCCGCCCGCCACGTCATTGAGTTTGAGTTTAAGTTTGAGTTTGTCATTTCCTGTGGTCCGCAAAACTTTAAAGATTCTGATTGTCCTGAAATAAAAGTCTATGCTGCCATAAACTACATCTTCCAAAATGCATGTCGATTTTTTGACCCGAGAAGTGACGGAATCCCGCCACTAGACTGAGATGTTTCCACACCCATTACATCTCCAAACCACGTTTTGTAAAGAAAACACACTTCAATCGGGAAATGACGCGAACCTACAGCCAAACCAGCTGTTTCCAAAGATTTTGGGTGAAAGAATGGATTAGCACATGCAGGTAGCAGGGATTGTCTGAGCTAGAGAGTTGGGGGGGAAAAAATGTGTGTCCCATCACAGCCTGAGGTCACCCAGCGGCAAATCGGGCCAATCCTGTAGTGTGCGTTTTTCCAGGTAATCAAACTATTAGTAGGATGTATGCCCTCTGCACGGCTGTCTACAGATGGACTATTTGTTTTATCACTTCTGTCCCTCATGTTATTAGCAGCTCAAAATTATTTGTTTTATCAGGGTTCTGCACCTCTGGACTGTGAAAAAGTGAAAAGTTACTGTAAAAGCTCATGTTTGATGATATATGTCTTTGTTATTTACTTGAAATGTTTGAGGTTTGATTGATGAAGTAATGAGGGTTTTTAAATCTGATAAATTCATTTATTTATGTTATAATAACACAGAGACATTTTCTTACTAAGGCTATATTTTTTTACATCTGATGAATGTCCTTAACTTGAATAGGCCTACATAATCAAATAAAGAGAAGTTACGTTTGTCTTACAGTTGCATGTTATGTTTTCATGTGTGCTCAGAAAGAGAAAACTGAAACTATGAGTGCTGTAAGGTGTGTTTTGTGTAGGCTACATACATTTGATCAGAATTGTGAAGATGTCAAATATTAAAGTACAGAACAGTAACCTGTGAGGGTTTGTGGTGAACTAATATGAACTACGGCTTTACACCCTCTTTATTTTCACACTGTCGTGTAGCCGGCATTAGAGACAGATTTTTGCAGATGACTAATGATTAAAAATCCCATCAACAGGACTCCCTGAGCCAGTCTAGCTCAGGCTCATGAAACTCACATCAAACTGTGAAACTAGGCAAATTTGAATCCAGATTCGGTCACTGGGCTGCTTTTTTCTAAACTCAAATGCTTTCAGAAAAATCTTTTAGCTCTTTCGTCCAATAAGGTCCGGTCACCCACCAGCCAGAGCGCTCATTGGTCCGCAGCCTCCAGATGCTTCACCGCCGCCTTTTCTGTTTGTGTGGAGTGCCCGACTTGTTGCTTCCCTCAAATTGTTTTCCATCTTTAAGCACTGAGATGCACTTGACCTCATCAGACAAGGACTCTGGACGCACATCACTGAGATCACATCACTCTGCACTGACCTCATCATCATGGAAGGAACACTTGAAAAGCTCCTGAGGGTTTTACTGTTTGCAGCAACTGTCACCGGTAAGTTTCATGTTCTCTCCTTACAGATTTAATATTCTTTAGGCCCTATGCCTCCTATAGGCAAATCAATCAGAAGTACAGCTAAGGATTTTAACGTAAGCTGCTGACATCTCTTTTGGCCTCATCTATGTGGAGCCATTTTCATACAGTATTTGAAAGAAGACGTGGTTTAAGTGTGTGAAATGCAACACACGGGCCTGCGAGCCTCGAAACTCGGGCCAGGCAATTTCCGTGTGCCAGAACTGTGACTCTAAACACACGTCTGATTAGTCAGATACAGATGTACGTCGTACAAAAATGCACATTGTTGCGTTAGTGTGTTTAAACACCACATCTGTTTAGTTAAGAAGTTATACATTTAAGCAAGTTATCTGCAGCATTACATTCAGTTACCATTGATCTATTTGCACTCCGGAGAACGTTTGGTTTTAAAGTTCAAAGAAATACGTTGTCCCACTTAATGTGTGCTCTGCCAACATTTTTGTTTTGAATTAAATTATTTATTTTCCAAATTCTCTAGGCTTCTTTAGTTCTGGTTACAATTTGAAATTGAAATATTCACAATTAAGTGTTCTAACAGTTTGATAATGCAGTGTGACAATTTACCTGCCGATGGGGCAAATTGTCACAAGTGCACACTCTCTATTCAACAGTCTACAGCTCCATAATGAGATAAGATATGAAGATGTAATGAATACAAAACTTCTGCCCAAGAACTCATTCTTTCATTTGGTATGACATTTGTACCATTGTGATGTATGGTGACAACATACCCCGCTTTCCTATCTATGCTCTCCCATCTATGCTCTCCCATCTATGCTCTCCCTGCAGCTCTCGGTGTGCAGCAGTCTCTGAGAGCGTCTCCCTCTTATTTTCTCATAGCAGTCAGCCTTGGCAGCGGCTGCAGCTACAGCAGGTCAGTCATAGTGAGCCGGTCCCAAATACTGCACTGCAAAAACTAAAATCTAAGTAAGATTAATTATCTTAATTGAAGGCAAAACATACTTGTGCGACCCTGTACGCAGGATAAGCGGTTGACGATGGATGGATGGATATATCTCCTTTGTTTGTTATAATAAATCTAGTCACAGATCACCTCCAGTAGTATCAGCAGCAACAAAAGCAGCAGCAGCAGCAACATCCCCAGTAACCCCTCAACAGCAACTGTTCCCTGTAAGTTATGTCAGCCCACCGTGTTTTAAAGCTAGATATGGGTATTCTGGCCTGCTCTTAATTTCGCTACATTTTCCATTCATACCTTTTATAACTTCACCAGTCTGTAATCTGCATTTTGCTTCATTAACCACATGAGCTCATCCAGGCTGTGTGCGCGCAGTTACGCAGTAAAGCGCTGGTCGGGCGCTTGTCACAGTCACAGTGCAAACGTTTAGAAAATCAGGCAAATATCTTTTCAGTTTAAGGCTTTATGTTCTACTAATACAACTGAAATCTAGTGAGCGCACACCATGGCACTGGAGACCGTGCTGGAAAGCAGCCTGCGTCGCTCTTTCACGAGCCGACAAGTGAAAAACTTTCACTTTCCACTACCATGGATAGTAGTGGTGCAACGGGTTGCAGAATCTGTGGTATGGATCCCTCCCACACAGTGCGGCACGCAGGTGGACCGCGGATTGATTGCAAAGTTTATGATTTATCCTGTTTGACCTCTCAAACTATCCTTTATTCTGGAAACTTCAGAGAACCCAGTTAGATTCTGAATGTGCAGAACTTTAAACGTGAGCAGAAAACCTGCAAACACAGGAGTTATTAAAGTCCAGGAGTTTATAACTGAATTAAAATGATTTAATTTATTATTGATTAGGTAAAAAGGTGCCACAATCAGTCAGGCCTGCGTGTGTGTTGATTCAGCAGTGATGAAATTAAATGTTGATCTACAGGAGAAACATATCTGAAAGCTGAGAGCTGCTCTGCATTATATTCTGTTACAGTTTTAGATTTTAAATTGTTTTATTGTACCTTTTATTAAACCAGAAAAAACTATTTTTTTCAAGAGTGTCCTGGCCAAAGCAGGCAGTAGTACAATCGCACATCTAAGATGAAAATTAAATAATCAGTTACAAGATCATAAAATATCCAAATATTCTTAAATATTCACCACAATTCAGCAACACTTGAATTTTGTGTGTCCCTTTACATAAATAATTTCCATAATAAATTGATGCAGAAAAGGCAGAAATTGGTGCAGAAAAACACCAGAATGCAGGAAATTATGGGTTACATATCTGAAACCTGCATGTTATTGTTAAATACAATACTTATTCTCTAAGTTCTGCATTATTTGTAGATATTATTGTGCAAATTCTATTTTTCTGACATAAAATATGTCACCATGGAGTATTTAAGTGGACTGATGTGTTTAAACGTCAAGTTGTTTTTTATGCATTTCCTGAGTCACAGATGTGATTGGAGAGTGATATTCATTAAATTAGCCTATTGATTTTATCATGTCATTACTTGGTAGCAAAAGGTGGAAACGTTCTCATGCTTACTTTTGTGTCTTTATATTTCTATTCCATTATAGATCACTATCACTTAGTCACTTTAACTGCAAAACCCTAAAGTCTGAATGAATCTTTGAAGTGGGGCTACCAGCAGAGTTTCAGGAGCAGTACCACACATCAATGACGTCACTTCCGGCTTTCCATAAATACCCACACAACGCATTCCCTCTTCTTCGCTTTCGCATTCCACAACCATCCCACCCACCCCTTTCTCGGTCCGGTCTCCTCATCTCCTTCATCTACATATAGGGTTATATGGAGGTCCGTCGTGCCCGGGCGCTACGCTGATTTCCCTTTCGTAGCTTCCCCACAACGCTTTAAAATGTCTATTCAGCTACTGCAAGCATCATACATCTTCTGTTTCTTTATCAATAAATCATTTAATTGTATCTGTTGATTGTGGTCCTTGCTAGTGAAATAAGCTTTGGGAGGGCCAGTGTTGTGGATTTTGCAGAAACCAGGCTGTTCTTCAGAGGCTTTCAAACTGTCTAAATAGAATGTTTGTTTCCTCAGGAGAGCCTCCTGCCATGTACCAGACTCAGCTGATAAAGGCAGCAGAAGGTGTGATGTGACTCTTCAGTGTCGTCTGGATCCTCCGGTCAGCCTGTCTGCTTTCACCGTGGACTGGACGAGACTTGACAACAAGGATATCGTCCACGTCTATCGACATCAACAGGACGATCCTGATCCACAGACGGATCATACCGAGGCAGGACGACTCTCCTCCATGAAGACCTGATCAGAGGAGTCCTGACTCTGCACATCTCCTCAGTGAAGCTGTCTGACAGAGGACTTTACAAAGGCTTTGTCCCAAAGCTGAAGACCAGCTGTGTTGTTGACCTCATTGTTGGTGAGCATGCTGAATTTAATACTGTTCAGGTTCATTTAATTCAAAGTGTATATAACGTTGTTCCTAAATAGACCTCTCTCATTAGAAATGGTGGGAAAAGACCAGCAGAACGAGACAAAGAGAGATTATTCCAGCACAACTGGACCTCCAGAGGAAGAAGAGACCGAGCCAGACGGTCGTGGTAAATGTCTTGGAATATTTCTTTCTTTGTTCAACTTTATCCTCTGAGTGCAAGATGATCTGCTGTGTGGAAATGTGCAGCAGGTCTGAACATTTAATGTGAGCATTTCTAAACGTCACTCAGAGTGGTGGAAGTGCAAATGTATGACAGTGAAAATTACCCTATTACAATTAAAAGTCCTGCATTTAAGCACAAAAGTATCATCAGCAAAATGTACTTAAAGTATCAAAAGTACTGGTTGTGCTGTAAAATGTCCCCTGTGACTGATGTCTGTCTGACATTATTAGCTTGTTAATTCTGATGCATCAATGTTAATCAATTCAATTCAATTTTATTTATATAGCGCCAAATTACAACAACAGTTATCTCAGTGCTTTTCATAAAAGAGCAAGTCTAGACTGTACTCTATGATGTTATTTACAGAAGCCCAACAATTCCCACCAAGAGCAGCACTAGGCGACAGAGACAAGGAAAAACTTCCTTTTAAAAAGGTTGTATTATGCTTTGTGGCTTTTCCCCTCTCCTTTTTTGAGTTATATCTCTTTTTTGTGCATGTAACAGGTTTGCAAAGTGAAAAAGCCCAAAGTCTAGCCCAAAGGGAGTTCCCATCTCCCACAGAAAGCTCTGCTCAGAACCGCTTGAAAACAGCTCGTTTGTAGTCCAGCCCTTCACTTCCTTTACTTGTGACATCACAATGAAAACGCGTCATAAAGCTTGCCAAGCAGCTAGCGGGTCAGGCACGCCCTCAAACCAAGCTAGTCTGAGCGGAGGCCCTTTGGCTCGACTCGCCTTTGTTTGGTTTTCCGTTGTAGAAATGTTGTACCTGTACCTGCTTCCAGGTACTTTTTTCGTATCACCTCACCTCCGTCGAGGTTCCAAGCCAGTTGAGGGATACTAAAATGTAACGTGAAAACACGACAGACTGCTGATTGGTCAGAGAGACTCGTCACTATTCACTGCATCATCATTGCTGCGCCAGACAGAGGCCAGCAACAGAAAGTTTTATATTTTACAGTTTTCGTATGGAATTTCATCACTAAATCCACTTCTGAGAAGTTGAGGTGAAATCAGTTGTGTAGATTTCAAATATTGACAGTTTTACGAGAAGTGATGGCGGAACAAAAAAGTGCTTGAATATTTTCGGAGTTGAGGAGCTCCGCAAGTGGCTGCGGGGGAAGCCTGCTGTGACCCGCGGGAGGAGCGCGTGAGGCCTGGCCAGCCGCCCGCTCACAGAGCCCTCTGCTCCCGCCGTCACACAGACCGCTGCAGCAACAACTGCAGAGGAAAACACAGCTGGAAGGTTTTCATAGCGCTTATCTGTCTTTACATTCTGAGGAATGTTGAAATGTTTTAACTTAAAAAAGAGAAAGCTGTGTGGATCTCTGGTGTGTGTGTGTTGAACATTACGCCGCGGTAGTTGTGTGTGGCGTCGCTATGACGACAAGCTACGTACTATCTCTGGGTACTATCTGCAATGGAAAACGGAGCAGGGCCGAGTAGAGTCGAGCTCTAAATCCTGACTGAAAATCCTCAAATAAACTGTTGCTCTGTAGAAAGTCACACAGCTGTTTAGCAACTGCTTTCTCCAGGAGCTTAGAGAGAAATGGAAGGTTAGATATAGGTCTAGTTGGCTAAAACATCTGGATCAAGGTTGGGCTTTTTCAGAAGAGGTTTAATTACAGCTACTTTAAAGTACTGTGGTACATAGCCTGTTGATAAAAATAGATTGATCATATCTAGTATAGAGGTGCTGACTAAGGGTAAAACATCTTTAAGCAACCTAGCCTGCCATAGCACACACATCAGTGACGGTGTTTGGATGCAGTCAGTAGATGAGCCAGAAATACAGTGATCACAATGTTGCCTAGTAAACCAAAGTCTGGTATTCAAAAAAGGAAAGAGCGAAAAAAGAGAGAGGAAAGACAACAAAACGATTAGCAAATATTCATATTAAATCATTGTCCCTGCCCCTTTTAGCAGACTAACAACAGATGAGTCTCTGTAGCCTCCCTGTCCCAGTGAAGAAAGTGAGCAACACTGTGTTCATGACAGGCCAGTTAGCATCATTCAGGGAGTCTGTGGGGATTTCTCTGTCTCTCTTTTTACCATAACAAAAAAGAAAATGAAAGATTTATTAATGACAGAAATTCAAACACAAATTATTTTCTCACATAATTATCATTATGAAATAAATAAAATTTAAAAAACACCTTCCTGTCTGCACTGGATGCTGGACAGCAGCTTACCTCAGCCTGCATGTAAGTTACAGACTATATTAAAATAATTCAGTTTGATACGTTCATTTAGACTGAATTATGGCCGTTAGTGACATGTATTCATACAGACTTTATTATTCCCATCATGAAGGGCAATTTAGTTGAGAAGCAAATAGTGAACTGAATCCTCTTGTGCTAGTATTAATACTGAACTACAAGAAGCCAGTCACTTGCAAGCCTTTAATTAGAGTTATGTAAAGCTTTTGATGGAACTGTTAAGTAATAGAGATTTGGTGACAACAGCCGCGCAGAGGGGGTCCAATTAGATTTTTTTGTCATGGGGCCCAAAATTCCTGGCGGCCCCCGTGGTCGTAACTATTGAGAGCTATGGGAATACTTGGCTCAATAGAGCTGTGACTCTCTGTCAGCCTGGCTGACAGTGCTGAAAAGAAACCTGGGGTTGTTCCTATTTCCTCTATTAATGACGAGTAGTACGCTGCTCTGGCATTACGGAGGGCCTTCCTATAAGTTTTAAGACTATCTTGCCAAATTAAACGAGAATTTTCCAGTTTGGTGGAACTTGATAATGAATTTAGAGCTGATGGAATCGCATCTTAAATTTAGCTACAGCACTATCAGACAGACATCTTGCATAAAAAAATTTGCCCAATGGTGTTTAGTTCAGCAATACAAACTCAAAAGTTATCAAACAGCGGTCAGATAAAGAGGAATTCTGTGAGAACACTATTAAATTTCAATACCAGAAACAGGTCGAGGGTGTGGTTAAAACAGTGAGTCAGTTCATGAACACTCTGAGAGAAGCCGATGGAATCTAAAAAAAATAAACACAGTACTGAAGCTGTCATTCTCAACATCCTAGAGCAAATCCCAGCTGACATCGGGCGAAAGGCTGGGTACACCCTGGACAGGTCGCCAGTCCATCGCAGGGCCACACATAGATGAACAACCACTCACACCTAAGGACAATTTTTAGAGACACCAATTAACGTAGCCTGCATGTCTTTGGATGGTGGGAGGAAGCCGGAGCACCCAGAGAGAACCCACCTTCTTGCGGCAGAATAACGACATACATGTCATCACTGGTCAGATTTGGCAGGGGTCCAGAGAAAACTACGGTGTCCGACATTGTTTTTGCATATGTACACAGCGACTCAACATTAATCTTAGTGACCTCCGATTGGTGTAACCACAGGCTAACTCAGGCTGTTCCGCACCGACTACCGGGGACTGACTAGCTACAGTAGCTAAAAACTTATATACCAAGGTGCGGAGCTGGACTTCTAAATCACTGAGCCTCGCCTCCATGTCTACAAATAAACTACACTTGTTACACGTACCACTACTGCTAAAGGAGGCAGAGGAGTAACTGAACATCTGACACGCCAAGCAGGAGAAAGTAGGAGAGGGAGAAGGAGAAGCCATTGCTAGCTGCTAGGCTAAAGTACAGTAGCGTTGGCTACCAAAACTTTTGAAAACAACTATGAGATTAAACAGCAGTCACTAAAAGATGGAAAGAACTGTGGGCTGGGATCATTTCCTCTGTCTTTGTTATTCTCTGCGTTGTTGTTGTTGTTGTTCTGCTTCTGAGGATGAACGGAACGATCCGTAAGTTAGAAAACAACATGTGAAGTCCAGGAGGACTCTGAAAAAGGAAGATACCAGTGATACTGATTTATTTTCTATGGTTTTAAATGTTTAACATATGTTGCTTTATGTGCACAGACATTTTAACGACGCCAAACGGATCTGAAATGAAAAAGGTGAACACCCAAGCAGCGGACGAGGACCTGGAGGGGTTACGTGAAGTTAAGTGAAGTGTGAAGAATATAAAAGGAGGGTAATCTTTAAGTCATATATTTTTATGGTTTTAATAGGCCTATAGGGTATTGATCAACTTAATTATGAAAGTTATGTTTGCTAAGAAGTTGGGATAAAAAAAAGTAAATCTTTGTTAGTACGATGTCTTTGTTTCCTCTGTAAATCAAACTATGTGCAATAGTTTCCTCCTCACAATCACAAAACAGGCATGTGTTGAATGGTTGGTAAGAAATTCCATATTAGCTTTCTTAAACAGAAACTCCTTAAAGGCTGCCTTTCGCCCAATGGCAGCTGGGATTGGCTCCAGCCCCCTGCGATCCTGTACGGAGTAGGCTACATCTTCAAACTGCCTCTCCAACTTTGCTTGTAATCCCAACAATCATTGAACAAATGGCGCCATCTATTGGACAAAACCGACTACAACCAATTCTCACTATGATGGTGGACGTTTGTGTAAATAATTGTTGTGTAGCAGAAGTGACAGGGTCAATTTACAGCAGGGGGCTTCTGTGTAATTAATATGTACGTTTGTCTGCAGTTCAGCATTTAATATATAGAATCGTGGGTGAAATCTTTAAATAGTCCTCATGAGGTCTCCACAGTGGAGTCTGAACGCTGCTGCTCTCTAGACGCACTAAGCCTCCTCCCTCTCTCTGTAGGTCTGTGGTACCCAGTGCAGGTTGTCCCAAAAACCTTTTTTATTTTTTTTATTGAAATTTAAAACACAAAACAGTCGGAGGCTGCTGTATAAGAAGAGAACATACATAAATAATAACACAGGAAGGACATAGCGTAATAAAACATAAATAAAAGTCAAAGTAATATATCATCTGTCCAAAAGAACTTTGTCAAACACACAGTTAGTTTGGATTGCCTTCTTGTTCTTAACGTTTTTAATTGTGGTGCTATACTGATGCAGTTCTTAGAGAAAGTGTCCATAGTGTGGTTTGGAGTCAGACAATTTTTTTCTTGTGGATGTGGAATTTCCCCAATACTATTACCAACTGTACAAATAAATTACTTCTTTTTCCTTCTCGTTTCTTTCAAAACATATGGAGAATGTCATTTTCCTGAAGTTGAAACGTTTGTTCAGTTTTCCTTTTCATATAAAGTTCAACATCCCACCAAAACATTCTACAGTATATACATAGACAAATTGATTCTTCATGGAATTGACAGAAAGTGCAAGAATACTCAATCTAAATCTCTCAAACATCTTTTTTACCAGATATATACGATGTAATATCTTAAAGGAAACCTCTTTTACTGTTGCTAAGACAGAATTTGTCTACAATAAGCCACATTTTCTGCCAATTAATTTCTCCATAAAGTGAAGTCCAGAAGAATTATACATTGTATGCAGTTCCTGATATATTTATTTGAACATTTATGTTTAGTAATGTAAATTTCTCCAAGGAATATACTACTATTAATTGGTTGGATCATTGAGACCTCAATAGCCGAACCTCTAAGAAGTTACAGCACACTCCTTGGCACAGCATCAAAAACCACTGCAAATTCTTTTGGCATAACTGGTAAACTGAATTCAGAAGGAATTCCTCATAAGTTAGTAACTGCCCATTAGCATTGACAAGCTGTTTAACTAATACAACACCATTGGCAACCCATGTTTCATAATATAGTGATTTATATTTATGTTGAATATTCTTGTTGTTCCAAATGTAGTAATTAGTTGGTGAAAAATTATGCTTGTAAATTAACTTCCAAGTCAGCAGAGCTTGTTTATGAAAATTTGATGACTTTACAGGAAATTTATCAATTTCAGGTGTGGTGCTACCACACCTGAGCGGACTTGTGCACTCGGAAGAAAGACTTGCCACCAGCAACACGTCGCTGACAGTTTGAGGCGATGCGTTCTTGCTTGTATTGCGCAATAACTCAAGCAAAGTGAGTTTACACGTTTTCCCACAGTGTGTCCCACGGCCTCATCGTAGCCTACTCCTCCCAGGGGGGAGGATAAAAGGGCATAGAAAGAAGAAAAAGAAAGCATAGACTGTAACTGTGAGAACAGACGCCTCAACATAAAGCCTAATGGAAGTTCCTGGATCGCTGGGCCTAAGTATTTTACTGTTTGCAGTAACTGTCACAGGTACGTTCTTGTTCTCTCCTTACTGATTTAATATATTTATGTTTACTGTAGGCTCCATGTTTAGAGCTGATGTCAGAATTAGGCCTATAATCTTGTATGAGATGTGTTTATCGGCTTATTTGCCGAGAATTCATCCTGAAATATTGCATGCATCATTGCATTGCAACGATGTGAAGTGAGCTTCAGTCTAATGCGTTTGTGAAAACCGGAATCTATGATTGTAGTTGCTCTACAGCCCAGACATTTTATGTTCAGTCCGACTGTCTTGAGCCTGTTTCTGATCATTGGTCTCAAACACTTAATGCACCACATTGCTTTTTAAATATAGGCTACTATTTAGGCTTATTTGAGCGGTAGACTTTTTCCCTCTGAAGTTATAGTCTACTGAGAGGAGCAGCTCATGCAGATAAAGTTGGATCTGTTGCAAATAGCCTAACGGATTTTGATCAAGGAGAGGCTCGGTCCAATGAAAATTAACAAAAATATTTAATTTAAAAAATGAGTGAATACAGAGATAACATTACAGAACAAACAAAAACACTGCAGTGGACTGAAGAAGCTTCTCTGTAAAGATCTGAAGTTTCCAGTCACCAAATAGCCTACTGCCGCACAGCAGTAGACCGGGAAGTTGCTTTGACTCACTGATTCAAAGCTGACAGTCCCGATTGTATCAAAATATGTTGTTAATATCCTACGGGTATGTTCCGGTCCTTTTTCCTCCAAATGGCTCAGGACCATAGCCAATGGTCGTTTGGTTACGTCTTCGTCACCCAATTAGGATATGAACAATGTGTTATCTGTCATCTGTTGTTTTATTCTCCTATGTTTTTTAACATTGTTTTTTTTTATTGTTTTTTATACAGCCTACTTTCACTTGCATGTTCGCAATAAAGATTTCAAAAAACAATGGTTTAATTAACATTCTGCAATTGTCTGCCCTAAAAACCTGCAGTTTTACATATGAAGGAACAGTACATTAAGTTTGTTGTAACTTTTTAAAATTTAACAGGTCTGGGGTCTGTACCACGAAGTAGGATTTGAGCTTATCCAGGTAACTCCGGGTTAATCCTGGGTTTTCAGCATCACGAAGGTGGTTGACTTCTTACTGGCGTAGATCACCATGGTAACTTATGCTGAAGGGCTAACCTGCTCCGGAAGTTATGTTCCAGATAAGAGATCAACTCTATGAAAATGCCGCCTACTGACTATCAGCTCTCTTGGAAAATGACATCACCATCGGAAAATCCCACAGACTCTTTCAGCCAACAAGCTGCTTTATGTTTGCAGCGGTGATTTGGAGAAACTCTTGGCTATACCGATATCATCCTACAGAGACTGATTGAAAGCCTTAGGCTATATTGCCTACAGGTTTTTACAGTAGGCTGAGCCTATTGACTGCTTTGAAATGTGTTTAATATTTGCTCCCAGTTCGTTTCACATACCCTGACGCAGCCGTTAAAATAAATAGGCCTAGGTTTTATTTTTCTTATGTGAGGCTGAATATTATGAGCAGTTTGGTAGGGATATTGAAATACTAAATTTTAATATGAACGTGGGCTATCTATTTAGGCTAGTATAGCTTTCAAAGGCCTACCACAGAGACTGTAGTCATGTTCCTCCCACCTGAGTTTTCAGCAGCATAAATGTTGAGATTCAGTCTTTCAGCCGCTATTTGAGCACATTTCATGGCATGAATGGAGCTTCGTTTCATTGCTTTATGAAGTTAATTTAGAACAATGTTTGAAACACTTTTGAGTGTGTTAAATAAATTAATCTAATTTTTAAAGTGAGGTGGAACGACCCTTTTAATGTGGAAACGCCGACACAGCAGAGCTGAAAGAATAAGGCTGATATTTTCACAGGCTAGGCCACAGCTCATAAAAGTCAACGCAATATTATAGACTACTGTTCATTTCTGTCCCCCTGCATGTGTCAGCTGCAGGCGTGCTACTGTCGTATTTCTGTAGTGTTACAGTTTAATCCTCGTTCATAAAATATGACGCTCCTCTGACAGTGGACTTGTTCGTGTCTGTGATTGGTCATCTGCTGCTAACACCGCCTCTTTTATGTGACGTCAATCCAGCCGGGAGCGCGTTCACAGACTGGTCTTTAAACATTGTATATTGTAAGAAGTCGACCATTGCGACAACTTTGATTTCAGTCTTCGGGAGTTCTGGCCTGAGTGGAGGCGGAGGATCCAGCTACAGAACGGCGACCGAGCTCGACAAAGACGAGGAAGTGCTTGCGTGGACCGTGTTGGTTTCACACCGTGGTGAAGTTAGCTTTAAGTTGGATATTCGACAGACATTCACCCAGGATCCAGTGACGGCTTTTTAGTCAGTTCACCCAGTGACGGTTGTGTAAGTGCGGTTAGCTCACCTCTGATGGCTCGCTTTTAACCAACGGGGATTAGCTTAGGGACCATCAATAAATTACAATTGTGAGAACAGTGTTATGGGAGAATCATTATTTATTTCAATAGCTTCCAATTCATGTGACACAGGGATTTCAAACCAATGCCGAATTGTAGTACTACACTAGGCAAATGAGACACACCCCTTCATATTTGATTTGAGTGCATATTCGAATTTATATGAATATTTATTCATAATGTATTGAAAAAAGTGCTGTTTTTTTTCAATAGCTTCCAAGTCATGTGACACAGGGATTTCAAACCAATGCCGAATTGTAGTACTACACTAGGCAAATGAGACACACCCCTTCATATTTGATTTGAGTGCATTTTTATTTTATATGAATATTTATTCATAATTTATGTAAAATAATGCCTTTTTTTTTTCAATAGCGTCCAAGTCATGTGACACAGGGATTTCAAACCAATGCCGAATTGTAGTACTATACTAGGCAAATGAGACACACCCTTTCATATTTGATTTGAGAGCATATTCGACTTTATATTATTTATTCATAATTTATGTAAAATAATGCCTTTTTTTCAATAGATTCCAAGTCATGTGACACAGGGACTTCAAACCAATGCCAAATTGTAGTACTATACTAGGCAAATGAGACACACCCCTTCATATTTGATTTGAGTGCATTTTTTATTTTATATGAATATTTATTCATAATTTATGTAAAATAATGCCTTTTTTTTTCAATAGCGTCCAAGTCATGTGACACAGGGACTTCAAACCAATGCCGAATTGTAGTACTATACTAGGCAAATGAGACACACCCCTTCATATTTGATTTGAGTGCATTTTTTATTTTATATGAATATTTATTTATATTTTTTTCTTCAATAGATTCCATTTCAAATGATTCAGGGACTCAAAACCAATGCCGAATAGTACTACTACATTTTCATGTCATTTTCTTCCACAGCATTGAGCAGATTTCAAAGAAACACTTTATTTACACAACGGACATTCCCAGTTTCCTTTCTTTGCCTCTTCATATTGTGTGCTGTCCATTTCCACACACTGAGCATGGAACCACCGTTCACAGCCATCACACTGGACCTGTGGAATTAAAATAAATCTTTCGTAACATATTTATTTATATATATATTTATTTCAATGTCTGTTGCTTAGATGTAGAGCGGTTGTCCACTACATGGAAGATATATGCCCCCTCTGTATTTGCTCAGAAGGCTGTGCCATTGTTGTGTTAGTGTGTGTGAACGAGTATTAGTTTCTTTCTCATCAGCAGTTTGCACCTTGCATTTATTTCTCTGCTATCGTTGTATGAATGTGTGTGTGAATGGGTGACTTATTTTTTTATTTAGTGTAAAGTGCTTTGAGTGGTTTATTACAAACCAAGGTGTGTATACAAATCGGTTTGACCTTTGTGTTAGTTGACTTTTCCTCAGCCATACTCAAGTAGGTCTACAACACAATTAAACATGATATCACTGAAAAGTCAACTAACACAAAGGTCAAACCGATTTGTATACACACCTTGGTTTGAACAGAGGCATTTGTTAAAAATGTTCTGAAAAATAGCTTGCAACAAGCGATGTTAAACAACAAATGTAAGTGTTATGAGAAAGTTTTTTTGGCATAAGAAAACATGCAATGCAATGTAAATATAGAGAAATCAGATCTGCATTATCCCAAAAAAACTACTTAAGCTAAAAACAAAACAATTTACTGATTACTGCATTATATTAAATTATATTTTTGTATTTTGAATTGTCACCTGCTACCTGAATTTTGTGTTCCGCTTTAAATAAATGAATACATTTCCACTATAATTTGGTGCAAAGAAATGTCTCCAAAATGCAGGAAATTAAGTGTTTAATACTCATAATCTTTATGTATTTTCATCAATGAATATTTCTTTAAATAGTATTAAAATATCTTCTAGTCTTGTTCTCGTGACCCCAATATTCTGGATTGTCACGTCTCGTATGCTAAGTGTTTTGTCACAACTCTTATCTGAGCCCTTTAATGTCCCCACCACTTTTCGGCTCAAAGTGACACCCTTTCCCACCTGTAACCTTCATCGGCTGTTAAAGTCTTTGCAGTGTTGATAACACACAGCCTAAGCAGTCCTTCAGAATGCTCTCTATGTACATGCATACTGTATGTATTAGTGAGTGTAGTGATGCTTATGGGACGTCGCTCTGGGACGGGTGAGTATGAGGCTGGGAGGGAAAAATCACAATATACTCACTAGAAAAACTAAACTACACCAATGCTTTGGTGGCATCCCCACTTCATTTAAACTTTGAGGGCAAGTGGATTTGTGGCTTTTGCAGAAACCAGGCTGTTCTTCAGAGGCTTTCAAACTGTTTAAATATAATGTTTGTTTCCTCAGGAGAGCCTCCTGCCATGTACCAGACTCAGCTGATAAAGGCAGCAGAAGGTGGTGATGTGACTCTTCAGTGTCGTCTGGATCCTCCGGTCAACCTGTCTGCTTTCACTGTGGACTGGACGAGACTTGACAACAAGGATATCGTCCACGTCTATCGTCATCAACAGGACGATCCTGATCCACAGACGGATCAATACAGAAGCAGGACGACTCTCCTCCATGAAGACCTGATCAGAGGAGTCCTGACTCTGCACATCTCCTCAGTGAAGCTGTCTGACAGAGGACTTTACAAAGGCTTTGTCCCAAAGCTGAAGACCAGCTGTGTTGTTGACCTCATTGTTGGTGAGCATGCTGAGTTTAATACTGTTCAGGTTCATTTAATTCAAAGTGTATATAACGTTGTTCCTAAATTAGACCTCTCTCATTAGAAATGGTGGGAAAAGACCAGCAGAACGAGACAAAGAGAGATTATTCCAGCACAACTGGACCTCCAGAGGAAGAAGAGACCGAGCCAGACGGTCGTGGTAAATGTCTTTGAATATTTCTTTCTTTGTTCAACTTTATTCTCTCTGAGTGCAAGATGATCTGCTGTGTGGAAATGTGCAGCAGGTCTGAACATTTAATGTGAGCATTTTTACACAATTAACACATCAAGTTTTGGACAGTTTTGGTTTTATGTGATTTTTTTTTAAATACAATTTTAGCACAACAAATAAAATACATTTTTGCCAGTGACAGCTTGACAAGTGTCAACATTATGGAAAGGATCCCTACAGAGAAACTGAGATCCTCTCTGTTTAACTAGAAACAGTCACTAAATCGCTCTTGTCAAAGCCACCAGACTCCATTCAAAAACAGTAAGTTTACTCCATTACGGGAGTATCAATGTTTGAAAAAAGGTTAGTGTAAATGAAACACCACTAAATGTAACCGTCATCTCAGTGGCTTTTTGCTTTTAAGAAAACCAGAGCAAATTAAAACCACATTTACTCAGGCTGAAATGTGAGACATGAATTTGTTCTTTACCTATTTCCTCAGCAGGTAAAAACCAACAAACACCTTCTTCCTTTAACTAGTGTCACAAACTACTTTTCTTTCTCTCAGAGAAGTGTATGAAAAGGCTCGGAGGATGGAAAGAGCAAAAAACAATAAACCACGGTTATGCTGCGCGATCATGCGCAGTAGACGCTGGTGCTAACAGGAAGTGGCCCTGTAGTAGTATTTTATTTGTCCAAAACTGGCTTCACTGCTCTCCATTCAAATCAGCGGGGTGGCTTCGTCCAGTAATATACTGTCTATGCTTCTAACCAGCATACTTTATTTTAAGTCCAGCATGCATCACATTACACCTATAGACTATAGGTGCGTTTGACATGCAGCGCTGCACAAACCGTCACCATGTCATGGCAGCTGCACAAAGTTGGAACTGCACTTTTGCCTGGTCTCAGATCACCGTAAGCTCACGCAGGTAGACTGCGTCTGAATTGACGGCACCGTTTTTAAACCCCGCCACTGCAGTCGCCTGCAGCTCACGTTGGACTATGAAGTCGGTGAGAGTCAGCCGCCATCATCTCGAACGCACCTTTCTATGAAGGAGTCACTGGCGGACATCTGCAGAGAATTAGGATCTGCAGTTTTTCAGCCATGCGTGTCAATGTTCTTATTTCCCGTTCGATCGTCACTACAGCATCATTAAGATCTGTGGATTATGGGTTGCTCTGGATAATTAGGATTACTACTTGTCCTCCACTGTATTGTGGTGAGGCAGATGTCTTGGGGACAGAAATCTGAAAAACCAGGACAAATAAAACCATCAGTGTGGTTGAACACCACTACAAGTAATGAGAAAATGCTGCATGAGCTGTACACCAAACATGAATTAGTGAAATAAGTAAATAAATAGTGGAATAAATATCATAATGAGTCTGTGCTGGTTCTCAATTCAGTATCCTCTGACATCTCCTCCAGATGGTAGAAACAGAGAGACTGCCCGCGCTGTTATCATTTCCACTGTTCTCCTTCTTTTTGGAGTTCTGATTGTGGTTCTGGTGAAACGTGGAACGATCCGTAAGTTACAGAACAAACTCTCCCCCACTGACTTTTAGTATCAGTTAAAGACCTGCTGTGTGAGCGGGTTTGTTGCTGTTAGAAACTACAGGAGCTGAGATTAAAGAATAGGAAATATTTTGATTAATAGCGTTGTAAACATTTTTAATAAAGTTTAAATAAACTTGTTTCCATGTTCTCAGAAAAAAGTATGACGAGGCTCAGAGGACAGGGGGAGCAAAAGTCGGAGGCGGCAAACGGCTGTGAGCTGAAACATCTGAGGACTTCATCAACAAACAGTGACCCCGATGCAGGCAACTTGAACAATGTGCAAGTAGTAAAGTGATGGCCCAAACCATCAGGTCATTTTCTTTAAAGAATATATTTGTTTAATTGTCAGCCCTCCAAAAATCAGCAACCTTTCATCCTTTTAATATTAATCGTGTCTGTTGCTCTTATCCATAAATTCATGTACATGAGGGACGGTGCTATACACAAGAACAAAGATTGAAAGATACCAAAGTAACCTTATAATAACCTTAACACCTTCATGACTGCCTATCAAAGAGTATAGAAGGCAACAAGGTAATTCAAAGTGTTTTAACTAAAACATAAAAGCCACATAGAGAAATATAAAGTTATCAAACTAATGTTAAAAGTCAATTAGAAATTTAAAACGGGACAGTTCAAGTTATTAATCTACAGCATTGTTTGGTTTAATTAGTGGCAGTGATAAAAGAAAAGTCTTCAGTCTTGATTTTAAAAGAACTGAAAGTTTCAGCAGACCTGCAGTTTTCTGGGAGTTTGTTCCAGATATGGAGAATAGAAATTGAACACTGCTTCTCCAGGTTTAGTTTTGACAGACAGGAAGCCAGTGTAAAGACCTCAGAACTGGACTGATCCACTTTTCTGGTCTTAGTGAGGACTCGAATCAGCTGCAGCTGTCTGATTCAGGTTTTAGGGAGATCTGTAAAGACACCGTTACAGCAGTCGAGTCGTTTTGAAGATAAATGTATAGACACGTTTTTCCAGGTCCTGCTGAGACATAAGTCCTTTAATCCTTGAAATATTATTCAGGTGATAGTAGGCTCACCTAGTCTTTATGTGGCTGCTGAAATTCAGAAGCTTCATTGTCTCCTTTGTGCTTCGCTTCTGTTACAAACTGGGTGGGTGGCGATGGCGCAATGGATATGACTATGCCTTTCGAGTGAGAGACCCGCGTTCAATCCCCTGTGTTTGACCCATACACCAATGTGTCTCTGGGCAAGACACTTAACCACTAGTTGCTCCAGAGGTGTGCGAATGCTGACATGTATAGCAATCGCTTTGGATAAAAGCGTCAGCTAAATGAATAAATGTAAACTGGATGTCTAAACATTTCCTTCATCTCAATTCTGATAAAACTGACGTCCTCGTGATCGGCCCTGATGGTTTCACTAAGAAGTTCAGGCACTTTATTGGCCCCCTCACTATCAACATCAAGACCACCTGGTACTTTTTTTCTTCTTCATGCATTTGAACTGTGAACCCCTCATCACTACACTCGTTCAGTAAACCAAACCTACATTTTAAGCCAAACACATGAAACTTCTTGTGCTCATCCTAATCTGTTCTTGTTTAGACTGGAACTTCTCTTTACCTTCATTGCACTCTGCTGAAACTCTACAGGTTGGCCTTTTATAAAACACTGTTTGCCTTAAGTTTTGTTTATTGTGCTTTAATCATTCTGTGTATCATGTGTAATGTATGTGTTAATATATGGTTGGTGATGTATGTGTATTTGCATTTGTGTATCCTATCTGTGAAGCACTTTGTTACTGTCTTAAAAAGCTTTATATAAATTAAGAATAAAATAATTATTATTGGACTCCCAGCAGCTTTTATATAGTAAGTTTAATTTGTTTCTCTCAAGGTGGTGGTTTTAGCTCCCTACAGGTGACACAAACTGTTGCATGAGGTCTTCCATCACCTACTGGCTTTTAAAGCAAAATGCGATTTGGTAGTATATTTTTGTACTGTTTCAACACTATGAATCACTTTCCCTTGAGTTTTAAATTAAATGTGCAATATCCATAAAGTCATCATCATTTTGTCCCTCCTTGGTCTTCATATCTCTGGGACAACCGATTAAATCCACTTGAATGGTTTGTAAGAAAACCTCAAGTCTTGACTAAGTAGTAGTAGAGGTTCTTTTGTAGTCAAATAATCACATCTGAATACTTGGCATCCGTAACAAGTGTCATTTTTTTTTTAAATATAATACTTTCGATGGTTTTATTCTAATGGTGCTTTCCGACCAAACGCGAATCTTCGCCTCGCGACGCTTTCCTCGCGTGAGTACATTCACTACCATACCTTCCCGCCGCCCAACAGGAAATCGCGGCTCTACGCGTCTTTGCATTGACTTTGTATGTAAAATCACTGCCCGAACGCTCACTTCGCTTCACTTTGGCCCCACCTTCAGACTAAACTGATTTTAGTAAAATGTGAAATAGGTCCTACTCCTAAATTCTGCATCAGAGACGTCTGCAAAAGCAAAGAAGTTATAGGTAGTGAATTGTACTCAGTACATCAATACTCATTCTGCGGGTATCACAGTTAAACATGAAGATCTGCTGTAGCTTTCAGCTGTAAGTGTCTAAATAGTTTTGTGTAGCCTCGTTTAAACTTCATCCAAGCATATTTTGTTTTTCTGTGTGAAATCTGAGTCTGAAGATTACAGCTGTCTGATGAAAATACAGTGAAGTACAAAAATGCCTTTTCTAATGAAGAAAAGTATAGTTTCAAAAAATGCAAATACTTGTGTGAAATAGTAATCTAAAAATATTCAGTGCTTGTAAGAAGTATTAACCACGGTGGAACATGTTTTATTGTTTTACAACATTGAATCAAAGCAGATTGAAAGTCACAGTGAAAACAGAACAACAGAATGATCAAAATGTTTAACAAATATAAAATACATGTTGTATTCACAGCCTTTAACAGGACAGACCTAAATCAACACAGGTGCAGACAGTCTGTTTCAGAAGTCACGTCATTAAGTGGAGATCACCTGTGTGCAGCCATATGGGGCGAGTTCAATCTCAAAACGTTTTGCACCGGTTTGCAATGTTTTCAGATTGAACGGCATGTTTCCTTGAAACGTTGCGCAACGTTCTGCAACAGGCTTCGAGGTATGTTTGCTCCCGTTTGGTGGGCGTTAAACAGCCAGAAAAATGCAGTGTGCTTGCTACACAACAGGGTGTTCAGGGGACCACCGTTTCCGTTGAAAAGAACGTTTAGCTACGTTTTGTCTGCGCTGAACTCGCCCTGGTTTCAGCTGATTGTAGTATAAACACACCTGAACCTGGACGGTCGTTTTCATGTAACAGTGTTGAAAAGGGTCAGAGTATCTGTAGATAATCCGTAATTTGTTTGTAATACAAAAACGAAAAACCAACTAAAACGGTCCGTTTTTCGTTTTTTGGTCATTCATTTTATCGTTATTCCTTTTGGAACAAATAATGAAGAGAGTCTGTGAAGGTCTGGGTATCTGTGGATAATCTGTAATTCAAAAACGAAAATACCTTTTTTCTGTTTTTTGTTTCAAAAACCAAATAACCGTTTTTGGTGTCAGAATCAAAAAACGAAAAAAAAATTTTTTTAATCGTCCCGTTTTTCGCTTTTGGCTTTTTATTTTATTGTTATTCATTTTTGAACAAAGAATGAAGAGAGTCTCTGAACTTCAGTCAACTTGTTTTTCGTTATAAACCAAAAACGGAAGTCACGTGGTCTTTTCCTTTTATGGAAGTGAAAGCAACCGGTAAAATCTTCAAAATAAAAGTAGCCCATGTGACATCTATTAGAAAGGTGATTTTAGACTAAAACTAAACTAAAATAAAGTTTTTTTTAGTAAAACTAAAGTAGAGTACAGCACTGTTAATGTGTTTCTATCTTTATCCTTGCAGACATGCTGCAGCATTAAGACAGTGTGAGGGACGTGTGTGGACAGATTGATTCAATGCTGTGTGTTGCTTGTTTTGTGGGACATGCTTGATATGTTAAAAGGAAGAGAAGTCCTGCTCTGAGTCTGCTGGTTTGTATCAGATGTGAGAAAATGTCATTAGAAGTTGCTTTTGGTATTCTGTGATGTGACACAGGGAATATCCAGAAGGTTTTTCTTCTGAGGTGTTTGTGAATGAATGACTTAATGTCCAAATAAAGCTTTGTGTTCATCTGACTGATGGCTCCTCAGATTGTTAACTGGCAGTAAAGGCTGCTCTGTAGAAGACTGAACAATGTGCTCAGACTTTTTCATCTGTTTAGGGGAGTTTGGCCCCGGTCCCCTTTAGTAAAAAGACAAACAAAAAAACTACCGTGTTTGAGTATTGACAGCTAGCTGCTTTATAACTCTGATAAAACTAAATATTAACCGATGGTTCGAGTTTGATAACAAGTCTAGCTGTTTAAATTTAAGCTTGTATATCACTGACTTAGTTGGCCTGTGTGGTTATCCATTTTCTTGTTGTGATGGTAGGCTTTCGGCCTGGTAATGCCACAATCTAGTCTCACTCTCTCTTAATGCATTGTGTCGCAGTGTGGTCAGGGAGCAGATTTTGGATGGTAGGCCTCGAGGATGATGTATAATTGTTTTAACTTTAGTGAACACTTTTTAAATTGTTTTTATAACAGGCATTTTAAGCCACCAAGACCCTGTAGACTGCATGGCCTGTTTTGCCTGAGTTCACCACAGAGGCGGCCGTGGAGGTTGATACCCTGAGTTGCCTTAAACATCTGCTCCTTGAATGAGGTGGAGTCAGAGCTGGTGGATGATTTACTGCATTAGTTGAGGGTTGTATAGCCGCTGCTGTTTTGCTGCCTGATCTGCTGAACTGCTGATTTTTGTGCCCTGATTTTAAATGTAGATTTAAAATCAGAGCTTTTTATGAGACTCTGTTACAGGTGGATGGGCCCTGTGAATGTTTTTGCTAGGTTCTGCTAAGGGTGGGGCAGTTTGCTTGTTTTTGGTCTGCGTGACTTCCCTCAGCCCTTCTCCCTCTTCTTCCAGTGTTCTGACAGGGTGGTGGACTGTGGGAGCCCCTCTTCCCTTCACTGCATGTTGTGGTATGTGTGGACCTTTAACTGAGCCTTATTGTGTGGGGTTTTATGTGTGTGACTTGCTGTCTTTAGGTGGTGACGCACACCTGTGGTGGGTGGTGTCAGGTCATCCTGGTGGCAATTTTGCTTTGGTAACAGTTTGCTTTTATCCTTCAGCATCTCTGCAGCATGTGTGATGTGATAATGTGAAGACTCTTGGATCTGAACGCTCGACATGGGCCCACAAGTGTTGTAGCTTTTTAACTAAATCTCCATCTGTTCACTGCAGAGGCTCTAACCACAACCTGGAGAAGGAACTAGAGTAAATGACTACTGGTGTAATTTAACCTTAACATTATTTACACTTACAGATTTTCTTCACTAACCCACTGTGCTTGTAAATCATTTCTGGGCATATGTGAGTGAAAGCGTTGCACTGCAGAGCCCTGCTTCACTGTACTATTGTACATACTAGCCTGCTGTATATGATATAAATGTGTATTAAAAGACAGAAGTTGACATCATCCTTATTTACAAAAACAGTGCCCAATTACAAGGTGTGGTTCCCATAAATCGTTAATTCAAGACTTGGGCCAGATAAGAAAGCTTGAACTCTTACCAACATTTTTATTATCAACAAAAACAGACACCAATTAGACCACAAAAGTTCCACCGGAGTGTGTCAGAGATCGGTGCAAAATAGAGTCCCACTCTGTTACCAGAACAGAGTCCACATGAAAACCATGTAACGACTGACTTTCACCTTCTTTTGGACCTCCTTTTATAGCTCTGTTTCTTGGCTTCACATCATCTCTTGGCTCTCTTTCCTGCTGCACCTGAATCTGGGAAAGTCCCTGACTGCCTGCTCCTCCTCTCTGTGTCCTCTGCATGAACTCTGCTTGATCATGCCATTTCATCCATAACCTGACTTTTGTGGAATAAACTGGTGTTGTTTGTGCTCTGTGCCAGAAACAGGACATTCTTACTGTGATGGACTATATTAATGTATGTTTTGTAATACAATTTGCACAAAATCTACTTCTATATTTTCCTTTGCAGGTGTTTTTGATGCTGCCTCACTGTGCTCCCTCCCTTTTCTCCCAAAGCACACGAACTTGCTCACACACACACATGTGCCTGGGCAGTTAGATACAAAAAGGAGCACATACACTCAGAGCTGTAGAGTTTTAACACTGTGATCCTAATTTTACACTATAAAATAACACTTTAAATGATGACAATGTAGACCACCATTGCTCCAGTAATTAATTATAAAAATTTAGGCTATAATGCTCCAAAATAATTCACAACAAGGAAGGAGTGGTGTTCTGATTTGTCCTGCCAGTCCAGCATTTATCTGAACAGAGAGTGATGGTAGGTGATGGGGCCTTGATACTATCATCAGTCCTCAAACCTGCACAGGCTCACACCCTCCAGGTACTGGGGAAAATCTGGGAGGTCCTGAGATGAGTACCAGGGAGAAAAACTAAATGATTCAACTTCACTTTTATTTTACTTTACACAAGTACAAACAGGACAGATCACGGCCTTTATCTAGTTCAAACAGAATTAAACCCAAAAAAGCATTAAAAGATCTGAAAGCCCGGGAGCTATTAATGCTCACCAGGTTTCACACATAAGTATGCCTAACTTATGAGAACTACAAGCTGCATTAAAAATATTTAATCTACTTAACATAAGTAGTTTACACAGGCGAAAATAGGAAAGGAAAATAAGTTTAGAACTCGGCAGAGTTGTTTTGGAAGAGTTTTGTTCTGACTCATAACAGCAGATGGTGGAAGCTGAGAGTTTTTAGCAGCTCCACAGAAAGAAGCTGGAGGAAGGTGAAGTTCTGCACACCCTTCAAGCTCAGTGATCAGCTTCCTCTGGTCGCAGTGCAGCCTTCTCTGTGATAGAAACACAAGTCAAAAAGTCAAAAGCTTGTTGGCTGTTGGCGCCACAGAAGGACTCGTGCACAGAAGGGGGCAGAGTGCCCTCTGCTGGTGGAGCTCACACACAGCATGAAGGCTTAAAATATTATATGTTATATGTGTTCAGAAACTAACAAAGTGCTGTTTAAAAATTCCTCAGTGTTTTCATCAGGGAAAAGAATCTGAAATCCACCTGGAATTAATTACTTTATTTTGAGCAGAGACGAAATTATATTGTGTAGCTTATGTTTACTTACTAGTTGATGTAAATAATTACATTAAAATGTATAATGGATTCACTACATGTGGCATTTAGATACTCACATTTTATTACAAAATGCATTTTATCTGAATTGTGAAGATAAATAAACAATAACAAATATGAGTGAGCTCATTACAGAACAGTAACTCGTAGGGATTTTCAACACCCTCATTACTGTCATGACCCTCATGACTCAGGTAATGACTCAGGTAGTTAATGACACTATGCAAATGAGCACTTCCAGCGAGCAGACGGGCACCTGGACAGACTGACCTCAAACTGTGAAACCAGGCTGAGCTGATCAAATGTGAATCCAGATTCTGTTTCTGCGCTGCTTATTTCTCGCCTCAAATGTTTTCTGAAACATATTTTAGTGTGCTGTTTAGCTCTAATATGAGAGAGTTTCTGACACGGCCGCCATGTTGAAAACGGACAATCCACACATAAGCACCGCCCAAAGTTGCAATTTCGACCAATAAGGTCCGGTCATCCACCAGGCGGTTCATTGGCTGGTCGCTGGGTCTGGATGCTTCCGCTGTTCTTTCCGACCTCGACCACGACAAACATTAGTCACTGTTCTGTTCCTCATCAGTGAGTGACAGGAGACAGTTTTCTCCTCCGCACTTCACTTCATCAGACACTCTGGACGCTCATCTGTGAGGCAGTGAGATGACAGGACATTTTACTCTGCATTGACCTGAATATGGAAGGAATACTTCTAAAGATTATTTTACTGTTTGCGGTAACTGTCACCGGTAAGTTTGTTGTTCGCTCCTTACTGATTTAATATTTTTTTATTGGCAGCATGCTTTGAACAGCCTCTCCGGGGACTTTGCTGAGAAGCATATATAAATATTGCATGGATGAAATGTGTTAAACCTGAGAAAGTTAAACTTCATTGTAATGGCTTTTTCCAAGACTAGAACTACTTTAGAGCACCTGGGTAAGATACAGAGTCCAGTAACTTTGTATTTACATGTGACTGCACTAGTGTGGTGGTGTGTGTGTGTGTGTAATTATATATATATATATATATAATGATGATGAGAGGCTATTAATAAAGCACATAAGTATTTACTTCCATAATGCTGGGGAAGAGGAGGTGTGTGAAGTTGAATCAAGCGAATAAGCTTGACTCTGCATCAAATATTATTTCAACGTTATTTATTACTTATTTTCATTATTGTTACATAACACAACAGTGTGGACACACAAGCTGAGCTGTTCTTATGAGGCAGAGTTTAAACACCTGAACTTGCATCGCAAACATTTTAAATGCTGCAAAGATGGCTGTTCTTCAGAGGCTTTCAAACTGTCTAAATATAATGTTTGTTTCCTCAGGAGAGCCTCCTGCCATGTACCAGGCTCAGCCGATAAAGGCAGCAGAAGGTGATGATGTGACTCTTCAGTGTCGTCTGGATCCTCCCGTCAACCTGTCTGCTTTCACTGTGGACTGGACGAGACTTGACAACAAGGATATCGTCCACGTCTATCGACATCAACAGGACGATCCTGATCCACAGACGGATCAATACAGAGCAGGACGACTCTCCTCCATGAAGACCTGATCAGAGGAGTCCTGACTCTGCACATCTCCTCAGTGAAGCTGTCTGACAGAGGACTTTACAAAGGCTTTGTCCCAAAGCTGAAGACCAGCTGTGTTTGACCTCATTGTTGGTGAGCATGCTGAGTTTAATACTGTTCAGGTTCATTTAATTCAAAGTGTATATAACGTTGTTCCTAAATTAGACCTCTTCATTAGAAACGGTGGGAAAAGACCAGCAGAACGAGACAAAGAGAGATGATTCCAGCACAACTGGATCTCCAGAGGAAGAAGAGACCGCGCCAGACGGTGTGGTAAATGTCTTTGAATATTTCTTTCTTTGTTCAACTTTATCCTCTGAGTGCAAGATGATCTGCTGTGTGGAAATGTGCAGCAGGTCTGAACATTTAATGTGAGCATTTTTACACAATTAACACATCAAGTTTTGGACAGTTTAATGTGCTGATGTTTTCTTTTAATCAATTTTTTTAATGCTGTGAGCACCACAAATGAAATTCACCTCCACTGTATCAAGGTGACGGAAATTTCGGACCCTGGGAAAATTAAACCAAAATCTATTTATATGTCCATGTGTTAAAATTCCCCACACATATGACCTTGAACCTGCCCTTCTTCCAAACTCAGCATCTTCTCTGAAATCTTTTCAGGTGGTGGAAACAAGATCGCTGGTCGTGCTGGGATCATTTCCTCCGTCATTCTCTGCGTTGTTGTTGTTGTTCTGCTTCTGAGGAAGAACGGAACGATCCGTAAGTTACAACATTTCATATCAATGGTGTTTCAGGGTTTAACAAAAAACACAAAATAACCGATCAAGGCAGCTGGAGACAAGGGAGGAAAAATTTAAATTTTTCTCAAGGGGGTCTGGTTGCTTTGACGAGAGCGATATAGTGACTGTTTCTAGTTAACCGAAAACTGTCTATCTCTTTAGGTGCACTGTGTTCTAATTGGCTTTTTGCTATGATTGCAGCTTAAAACCACATTTATTCAGGCTGAGATGTGAAGGTGTATTTATTTCCTCTGCAGTTAACATCTTCTTCCTTTAACAAGTGTCACAAACTGCTTTTCTTTCTCTCCGAGTGTATGAGGACGCTCGGAGGAAGGAGGGAGCAAAAACCAGAGACAAACAAAATATGAATAAAAAACCAAAGTTTTCAAATATTCAGGTCAAATATTTATACAGGAGAACATCAATCAACTTCTATACATCGATAAAATAAACAGTCCAGACTCCTGGGCCCAAATATGCAAAATAATATTCTACCTGTGAAACATTAGCATCAGTTGACATTGTCATTGTAAGTGTGTTTAGCATGCTGTTAGCATTTAATGTTGGGTGTTCCTAATAAACTGGCAACTGTGTAGAGTGTAGAAGCCCTCTTGCTCCAGAGCAGCGTTCAGTTTTTATTCTCCATTTATCTGGAACAAACTCCCAGAAAACTGCAGGTTTGCTAAACTCTCAGTTCTTTAAATCAAGACTTTCTTTTTACCACTGCCTTTAATTTTTATTAATCAAATTTAATGCTGTAAATTAATAACCTACACTGCACTGTAACTTGTATTTCATTTTATCCTGTTTTATTTTCTTTTCAAGTCTTTTAAAACTTATATTTCAATGTCCTTTTATATTCCCTTATGTTACTTTTATGTTTTATGTAATGCACTTTGAATTGCCTTGTTTTTGTGATCTACAAATAAACTTGCCTGGCCTTATTGTTCTGTTATTGTAATTTGTCATTCACTTTTTATCTGTTTTAAGTATGTAACTCAGCCCTAAGGGGATTTAATGACCATTATAGGTCTTTAGTTTGTAGAAACAGTCATATTTTGACAGGAGTCTGGCGCTAAACAGACCGATGTAACAAAACACTCTTAAATTCCCGGGAATATTATATTCCGCCAAATTATTCTTCTATTGAAACTCGCGCCACAGGCCTGCCGGCATCCTAACACTGACGCAACGTCCGCCCGTGACGTCGAGCCAATGAGCTGTTGCTGACCTTTAGCCGACCAATCAGAGAGCAGCGGCGGCAGACACAGCTGATCCAGGAGGAGGATTTGGCGCTAGTTTGAGCTCAGTGTGCGGAAGAAGACAGACGGATAGAGACGCGGAGAGGACTTCAAGACGAGAGAAAACACTCATCTCTGAGCTGAGAAGTCGTCTGTTAACTTTTCGTAAAGGTAAATTTAGCACCAAAGCGACAATTTAAGTGAAAGACGTGAAAATGTTCGTTTATCGCAACCGGAAGTCCTTTTCTTCGGGGTTGTTTTTTAGTAGTTTGTCGACTGAAACAGCGATGAGTTTTTTCACGTTTTGTGTCGACAAACCTAGAATTCAGAAGGATTACAATGTGAACACTTTATCTTTTAAGTTGAACTTTCATTATGTTAGTGTTTAATTTTGGGTGTTCTGGGGTTTTTACGTAAGTCGCCGCGGTTGGACCTCTGCCGTCTTGGCGCCATTTAACCAAACTAACTTATTGTTTCCTCTGCGGGAACATTTGAATGTAAAGTTAAATATACTGTTGGCTAAGTATTTACTAACTTTAATATACTTAAAACACTTAACATGTTTAGTTTTAACAGCCATGTTACCGTTTAAAGCTAATCTGGTGTTTAACACGAAGCTAAATTCAGTTCACTGAAACTTTATCTCTCATCTACGTATGTAAGATCAACCAAACGTGGACAGTCGCGTGAGAGTAATGTTTGTACTTAACACCTTTTTTGTGTTTTAAGGTTTATTGTACCTCGTTTGCTGTCGTAGGCAACAAAGCTTGAAGCTGCCATTATCAGATGCTGTGTCATCTACTCGCTGGGTGTTTCAGTACAAAATGTGATACTTGATTAGTTTCCTGTAACTTATATTCTGAGTTTACTTCTTCTCAGATGCAAAGAAAGGCTCAACTTTAATGTGAAGAAGAGGTGTTATATGATAAATACATCTGTGTGTCCAGTCACGTGTAGTTATTATGTGACCACAACTTTGTGTGTTTTACAATCTTTGTACGTAAACAGTGCAAGAATCAAATAAAGTACAACAAAATTAAAATATAAATTAATATATGAACTGTCTGTCCAAAGAATCGGTTGGCAACACTCTGAGGTACATAACTGTTTACCGCCAGTTAATTTACAATAGATTATCTTTTGTGTTTCAGATTAAACACAAGATGCCCAGCACACGCTCTCAGGGTCGGGCTCAGCCCACGCTGTCGTTTCCTCGCCGCAAATCCTGCAGAGTTTCCTCTCGCTCCAAGGCGCCACAGCTGGACAAATCTCCAGCTCCATCACCAACCAAGCCAGAACCCAAACCTCTCGTCCAGATCGGCCCCTCTCCCCGAGACGCCTCGCCGATCGGCCCACTCCTCTCTCGCCCAGACGTCCTGCAGCCCAGCCGCCATCATCCCCAGCCTGCAGCCACGGCTTCCACTCAGCCCCCGAAAACGCACAGGTGAGAGATCCCTGGTATTTTACTCCCTTCAGCAGCCTATATAGCATTACAGAACTTAGTTGGGTTTTAGGTTCTGTAAGTAAACTTTATTGCTTACGTGCTGCTTCACCACACACACACGACAGCAAGAACTTCAGGGACGACAACAACAACAAAGCTATTTAGGTGAGCATTTGGCTAAACGAAATAATTAATCTGAGAGGATTCAAGTTGTTTGAGTGTTCGTTTTTGAATAGTTTAGGTTATTTGCAGCTTTAGTTACACATTCACTTTCTACCAGCTAACACTCAGCAACAACTGTTCATTCAGCGTATTTCCCAAGATGTCAGACTTTTGCTTTAAGCCTAAATCTGAGTGGATTTGCGACTGAAATCTGCAGCAGAACCCAGCGTGTGTTTCTGTTTCCTTCATTAATAAAAACAACACGTTTCTGGCTGAAATAATGTGAATGTTAGATGGTACCCAGCAGTGAATAATGGAATTATACATGACTTTTCTTTGTGCTGATATCGGCCAGTAACAAAGACCAAAGTGATCTACAAACTGCTTCTTTTGTCCAACCAACAGCTTTTGTTAGTCTGTTTTTTCTTTATGAATTCAAGGTCACTGTCTTTAATCCCTTTGGCCTGTTGAACTGTCTCCTGTCACAGAAAGCAGCTCCTCCACATAAACTTCACCTGGAACTTCACCTTGTATTTTTTTTCCTCTGTAGGTGACGACAACGGCTGTAACCTCGGCGCCTCCTTTCTGGGTCACCGCCGAAGCTGAGCAAGCCGACCCCGGCTTCTCCCCGAAAGCTGGGCTTTGACGAGAACTCGCCGGTCTTAGCTCGCCGACGGCTGGTCCCATCCCACGGCGGGCGCTATCTCCCACCGCCATATCGTCCCAGATGGGACAGGAAACACCTGCTGGAAGCCCCGCCTGCCAAAGCTCTGAGAAGAAACCGCCGGTCGTCGACTGCAGAAAGTAAGCGCTCTTCAGTGTTAAAAATTAAAATGTCTAGTTTTGTTAGATCTTGTGTGACAAATGTTTGTTAAAGTAAATCGAGCCACGGTGATCTTCGTTAAAGTAACCCCGGATCTGACTTCTTCTCCTCCCAGAGTCGAGGTTTGTGAACGTGAAGCAGGCGCTCCACACCGCCGTCCCCGAGCGGCTCCTGTCCCGGGAGACCGCGCGGCGTCCATCCGGTCTTTCCTGAGGAGAAGGCCCTGCAGCCTCCCCGGCAGCCTCTACATCTCCGGAGCCCCGGGGACGGCAAGACGGCCTGCCTCAACTGTGTCCTGCAGGAGATGAAGGTGCTTTTAAAATAGATTTAACTGCCTGATTGGGACACGTTTGTAGTTCACAGTGAAAGAATTTGTAGTCCTGAGAAATTAGATGTGAGTAGAGGCATGAACTGAAATAATCCGGCATTTTTATACTGTAGTATCGCTACTTTTACTAGAAAAGATCAGACATATTATTCCAACTCAATCAACTGTACAAGAGGGAGGAGGAAAGAAGTCTGCGTAGGTTGCAGGTCTAGTTTTTTATCTCTTTAATCCGACATCAGAATTTTTGGTGACATGAAGAGACATCCGGGGTATGTTGTTGTGGTCAAGTGTTCCTTGAATGTGTTATAACGGCTTCTTTTGTCCCGTCAGGCCGAGCTGTCC
>NW_024041814.1:0-33743 GCF_014851395.1 Micropterus salmoides | reverse complement strand
AGTCAGTCTTAGGGAGGGGTTAGAAGCTTATCTCCATCAGCCAAAGCAGCCTCTCAGTCATCTGGATTGAGGATTAATCTGCTCTGTAGTAAAGCCTTACAGCTGTGCTCCCTCTAGTGGACTCCTGCCCTAAAGAGGAACACTGGTAAGCAAACATAGCTGCTTCACCTCAGCCTTTGAGACGCTGGTGCTAAACATCAGTGACAGAAAATGCTCTTCAAATGAATGATGCCATTAATCAATTGCAATTAATACCGTATCTAAGTGCACCTGGTTATCAGCAGGTTGTTGGTATAAGCTAGCAGATATTAGTTATTATATACAGACTGTTAATGGGGCGGATATGAATAAGAAATTGCAGTGCAGCAACTTGCAGCAATACAGACGTTTTATAAACTGCATCTTTGTGTATTTGGTTTTGTTTTAAGTTTAATTTATTTTTTAAAAATTGAAGTTCCAGTAAAGTCAAATGTTTCATACTACTATCTTCTATTTCCTGTTATTTTTGATAATAAAGGTTATTGTTCAACTGTAAAATACGGCCAGACATTGTTGTCTCACACCTTTAACAAACGCATTTGAGAGATCGGTGGCAAAACTTTTGTTGACGTAACGTGTTTCTTTTCATTTTGAGATACTAGCCACAAAAGTCCAGCTGCCCTACAAATGCATGGTCATTATCTGGTCACAGTAACTGAAGCATATCTTTTTTTCCTCAATTGAAAATCATCAATCATCTAGAACTTTTTAGAAACACATGGAAAGTGCCACAGCTGGACATCTTTTGTAAACATTTCTTCGTAGAATATCCAAATCAGAACAGAAATCTATCTACTATTACTTTTGTGTAAGGAAATCTCAAATATTAGTATGAGCTTAGCATTAGCATGTTTAATCCATACAATTAGTGATTTAGTGATGAGCCATATGTAACTTTACGACATTATTAGTATTAAAGCACAGTATTTTAATAAATTTACTTAGTTACTGCCCCTCACTGTACACTATACAGCTGGAATGCTCAGAGGCTGCACAGCAGACTATTACAGCACAGGTTAGTGTGCAGATTCATTTCAAGAATGAGCTCAAGTGGCAGAAAATAACCCACAAGGTTTGTCCTAAGCAAAGTAACAGTAGCCTTTAGCTTATTTCACTGTTTCATTGCCTCAGGCAGGAAGAACGGCAGCCTCACTGGTCTGATCCTGTCTTTGAAGCACTTCTGACTGACAAGTGTATTAGGCGATGCCACAAACAAGATGAAAGGTGAAGCAAAATGTCAGTGGAGCCACACTGTTCCTCTCATCTGTTGACTGCTGCACTGTACCCAGTATAGCTTTTTGAGAGTGCGCTTCAGAACAAACAGAGAATATCATACTGTGATAATGAAGAAGGTTAACAGAACATGAATTAGGCATAATCTAAGAAATAATGTACATCAGAGGACACAACCAGGTTAAATGGGCAACCATGGTGCTCTCTCTGCCAGAGAAAACTGCAGCGCTAGACTGCAGAGTGTATTTTCGCTACAATGTCCTGACTCAGCCCAGCCATGTCCTGCAGGCACCAGTAAAGTTAAACCCTTTCATACCAAAGCCTTGTGTGAAGCGGTGGCTCATAGTGGTGTACCTACAGAGAATTATCAGCAGAATCTGCAGCTCTCCTCGGCTTTACAGAGCTCCAGAGTGAGTTTCAGCTCATGGTTTATCTGTCCGGCCCACAACTTTACTGTTTTGGTTCACTCTCAGTGCTCTCTTTGCACCGTTCTCATCCTTAGAGAAAAAGCTCTAAAAACCCACTGCATATTACATGCTCAGCAGCAAACGGCAGACAGACACAGCTAGAACATAGTGGAGCATTATAAAGAGCCAGATATTTCCTTCAGGAGCCGGTAGAAACCAAAAACAAAGCTAACAGAGAGAGGATGTTGTACCTAAATTCATCAGTTGAAACTCCACATTAACGATGATGTAAATAAGCAACAGGCACCGGCTGTGGCTCAGGAGATAGAGCGGGTTGCCTGTTAATTGGAAAGTCGGCGGTTCAATCCCCAGCTCCCCCAGGCTGCATGTCAAAGTCCTTGGACAAGATACTGAACCCCGAATAGAACTAGAACTAGAAAGGTGCTATACAAATACAGAGCATTAACATATCTACTTAAAAGGCGATGATAATTTAACACAGCTTGTTCCCACTGCCCATAAGTAGGCCAAAATATCTTGCTGGTTTAGGTAAATGAAGTCCAATTATTATATTTCTAACAATAACAATGCCACTGTGTCAATCCTTTAAGTAAAGGCTGATTCACAGCAGACATTATTAAAATATGCAAGCACCTGATAGGAGCAAAGATTCCACTGGATTCTGAAAGGATTACTGCTGCCTCCCCGTCATTTGACTTTGATTTACAGTCAAACAAAATGTGATTTTAAGTAACCTTTCTTGTTGTTGTCTTTCTACACTGTGTTTTCTTAATCTAGTATGTATGTCAGGAGCAACAGAAACAGAAAATACTCCTTACGTCAGTCTGGGCAGGTCATACGGGCAGGCTCCCACTCAGATGTCACAGTATTTCTTTTATGTACATACTGTTTTGTATGCAGAGCAGGATTTTGGATATGCCCTGCAGCTGCTCAACAGCAGTAAGGCAGCATTTTTCTAGATTCCTTCACATTCACGAGGATTTGATAGGACCCATGTTCCTGTGCAAAAATGTTAGTACAGGAGGGTTTTTCTATGTGATTTTAAGCTGACAAAATCTATTTTTGATTGTGATAAGGATTTCAGTCCATTCTAATCTCTAAGACATCAGGGTTGCTCAGCGGGCAGAGCCATATCTCGTGAGCTATAAACACTGGATTCATGATTCTGTTTTGCTTTTCCTGTCAGAAACCAGGTTCTGTACTGTTTCCGTCCACTCACTATCTGCCCTGAGAGAAAAAGGAGATATGGTACAGTCAATATGCCCCCAGTTTGAGGTTACCATGGCACTGGACAACCAGTAGTTGTTGTTGAGTATGCAGATAGCAACCTTTCTCACATTAATATATAGTTTGGCCTTTTGGATATTGCAGACTATAATTCCAAGTAATACCACCAGCCTAGCTGTGTCGTAATAAAAGAAACATGAACAGCCAACTTGGAAGTCCCAAATGTCAGGATTTCCCCAGCAGCATCTGGGAGTAGCATCACAGCCACAATCGTCAGATCGTAGAAAACCCACATCGAGATTAACTGCTAAATCTAATCAAGCAGCATCTTTCTACCAAATGTCACTTTATAGCTTTTACAGATAAAAGACACGGCAAAGCAGTAACCACAACAGAGGAAATATCACCACAGAGTTTTAACTCTTATACTCTGCAATTTTTTTTTTATTGATTAATTAATTATTTAATTACATTTCATTTGATTGATTAATTGTTTAATCATTTTCTCATATCAGTTCTACTATAAATAAGCTTAATGCAAGCATGAAATCCAGCATCAGAGATCAGTGTTTTCCTATCAAAGAGCAGAGCGATGATTCCTCAAGATGCTAACTGTGATTTGAAGCAGACAGACCCGGCAGACCCGGTGTGTGACAGCCAACAGTAAAAAACAGCAAAGCCCATTACATTATTCCCTGCATGCAAGTACAGCCAATAAATGACAGCTCCAGTCTGACTGCAGAGCCAACAGAGACCGGATGACTGTAATCATGAGATGTGTGTACAGGTACAGCTAGTGTATTTAGCAAAGCACTGCCAGCTGCCTGAATTTGCCTCCATGCAGATTTATGGGGAAAACGAGGCTGCTTTGATCTCTGATACTCTCAGCTGCGCTCTGCAGCGCTGCCATGAAAGAGACTTTACAATTAGATCAATTCAACACAAACAGTGGTGGCAGGAGAGCGAATAAAAAGCCTGATCTATTTATGCTTCTTCACACATGATGACAACGCTTATATGAGGTTACTCTTAATTAGCTAGAATGTCTCTACTTTTATGTACCATCTGACAATTTCCAGCTGTAATTACTGCTGCCTACTAAAACAGCCATGCCCCCATGTGCTGCAGAGCTCTTATATCACTGTGGCCAACAACAACAACAGCAGCGCCGCTGCATACTAAATACACACAGATCTCTCTCTGCAACACACTGAGGCTAGAACACCAGGGCTAATTTGAGCTGGTTCTAAGACCTCTAAGGCTTTTTGACTTTGTTTATGCAGCATTAAAACAACAGTGAGGACGGGACCTGTAGAAGAGCAGCATTTAAGATAACATTAACGCTTAGTTCATGACTTAGTCATTTTCTTTGACAGTTTAAAGCAAGCCACAAATGCTGTTTAACACTGCTGCAGTCATCTTTCAAGATGTAAAGGTGCACTGTAAGGCTATACACTTTAACCAGGAGGACTCCCTAAATATTTTAGTGGTCCATTCATTATAGAAAAGTGGGCAGACATCTCTAGATAGATTTACCTTTGTGATAACAGTTGACTGGGAACAATGCTGATACCCAAAGGTCCTGTTATATGCTCTGTGGAAACATGCTGACAAAGAATTTTCCAAATGTCCAATCAATCAATCTAGAACACAGTGGTGCAGCTCTAGCTGCTTTATTTGATATCGCTGTCATAAAGAGTGATATACAGTACGTTTGTGGCCTACTATACACACCCACACACACACTTAAGACAGTAAGATGAGCGTAACCGCATCAACCATTTCCACACAATTGACTTTCAACATAGTTTCTCAATAATTAACAGCCAATTGAATCTAATTCTTAGGCACTTTTTGAAAGAGTCCTTATTCATTAATTATGTGTTGCCATGTTATTACTGCTTGGCTCTGATGGTGTCCAAAGATAAATGCGGACTGAAATCACCACATGACTGCACCATAACTCCACAAAATACATTAAATTAACTACCTTATGATGAGAAAGTCTATTTATTCCGTAAGACTAGTTAAAACTGCACTAACCCATACTTCTATATTAACAACAAATGACTTTATAATTTGAGAATTATCACCTGATTTTGCAGCACTATGCAGCCTGATAGGTAAGCTTTCAGCTTATTTTAGCTCATTGTTTTGGTTTTCCAGTGGGCAAACTTTGCTTTAATCAACTGTCTTGGCAGTCACTGCAGGCAGCTGTTTGTTGGCAGAAACGCTCTGATAAACCCACTGTATGCCTGTGCAGCACCGAACTGCAGATAGACGCGGAAAGGATGGATAATCTAGAAGAAAGAGTTACACATTACAAATTTAACATTCATCATTAGGCAAGGTAGTAAAACATTGTCTATGTTCCTCATGTCTTTCCTTATATTCTCCCTTCATAGCAAGAATAACTCCAAAACAAACGTTTTTCATCAAGCAGCAGTGCTTTAACAGCTTGGTCTGGTGTAAGATATTTAGATTTTATTGCTAAGACTTGTTTACTTTTACTTAAAGTCATTATGTGTTGAAATTTAATTTCCAACTTTGGATCCCATCAGTGGAAGTCTCAAAAAGACATTGTCGCAGATGGCAGATAGCAATGCATGCCACTATACCCCACAGCCCAGCGCCTGGGAATCTATTGTTCTCCAACAAACATAGACACCAATAGGCACCAATAACACTTTTTTAATTAAGATGTATTTAATCATTTGAAGGAGGCTATAATTACATTACTATTCTACACATAGTGATTTTTAAGTAAAAATGCAAATATGGCTTTTACTTGTAATGGAGTACTGCATTGTGGTCTTGCTGTGAAGGGTCTGAAACAGAGCTGGATGACAGAGGAAACTCAGCCAGTTTATGGACACTTGGCAAGCTTGTCAGGAGAGAAGAGAAGCCCCCAATCTGATTTCCACAATTCCTTGTGTCACTACAGATTGGATTAGATCTAGATTGCTCTGCCTAGCAAGTGCAAAATGGATGAGAAGCTGATTAAAGTCATTCAAAGCTTCCCTAATTCTCCCCAAAACTTTTTGAAAGACTGGGGGGAACAGGTGACTCATAAACAAGGCTGGAACCATTGCTGGAATCTATGGTGAACTCTGACGTCAGTTTTCAGTCAAGAGTATCTCAGCATTTGCTTATGGTGGGGTCAGCGATTCTTATCCAGGACATGTCTTTTTGTCAAATTCAGCGAATTTCTCCTCACAGTCCGCTAGTGCCACACAATCCAGCCGTTCCAGCCATGATTTGTGTCAGTAATGTTAAACGACTTGCCCACAGACTTTCAGCTTACATTCCTGTTCACTAAGACATGCTGTTGTTGTGACGTTAGCTATAGCAGCAGGAGAGCTCTTGACGTCTGGAGCGGGTGTGACTGTCTTGTCCTCTCTATATGTTAGCTTCATGTTAGCTTTATGTTAACTTCATGTTAGCTTCGCAGCAGCAACTGTAGTGACAGTTCGGCCCTAGCTAACCTTAGTTACCTTACTTGCTATGCCGCAGTTCGCTCTATATCATCGTATTTGTCATGGTACTGGATTTCTCCAGAAGTGCATTCCCCACCTTTAACTGTTTAGAACCACACATTCATGTGTATTTATGAGAGACACAGCAACAAACATGTCATGATGAGCTAATTTGGAGCAGCAGAAGATTACACAGATGCACTAGGCCCTACCCAGCATTAATTACAAAAGAGCATCAGCTTTTCTGCAACTGAGTGGATAAAAGGTTGTGAATTAAAGCCCTCCATATTTCCCAAGATTGCTTTAAACCAGACAGAAAAATACATACTACTAATAAGTCAAACCAACGCTCATTATGACACACTTTCACGCTGCCTGTGTTTCTTGGCAGACTATTTGATTAGTCAGGGCTCTTTAGAAAACTCAGTATTGTGAAACAGACCCAACAGTGACCTTCAGCTTGGCTGGATCACATGATCAGCCATCACAGTCGATCTCTGGCTCTGAACACGCCCTGGCTCTGTGACTGTGCCCTGACCTGGGAGGGGAGGGGGTGCTTGGTAATATGATGAAAACCCTGCTTAGTGCAGGCAAGCCCTGAGTGGAACAGATGGATGCTCTTCTTTCTTATGCAATCCAGCACTAGTCAAGCAGAAAATATGACTCCCCGGTCCACATATGACTTTATTTGACTCCCCGGATGTCAGATAAAATAAAGAGCCTAATGACTGTCCTGGGTCTAATAGATGAGCTCTGTAGACAGACGTGCAATGGGATTAATGAAAAGTCAACATGCCTCCCCCCCAAAAAAGCCTCCTCCCTGGTAACGCTAGGACTGTCATGGTACATTTCAGTCAGCTTCACAACATAGTCATTTTAAAAGATGTGCAACACGTATCATATTGCCTGATACATTATAAATTCTCTACTATAGTAAGTGCAGAGTGTATCTTGAATGCATTAATAATTCTTCATTAATATTGATCACCTTACCAAATACTGGCATAGCTAGTGAAGTAATCCCGTATGTCTGTTTCAGCAAAATGTTCACATGCTGCAGGAAGCTCAGTTGGTAGTCTCTAAAATAGATTTAAAATAAATGCATGTATTTGGATTATTTCATTGTCTCCTACTGCTTTCTTCCTGCAGCCTGTATTAACAGTCTCTAAAATTGTATTATATTTGTGTGTGTTTAGAGGAGAACAGCTGTAAAGTGGTTATGTATATGAAACTAGTGGTCCAACTCCCGTGAGAGGCTTCAAATTGACCAAAACAGTGAGAATAAAGAGGCTTAGAGAAGAGGACACACGGGTAACAGGCTTTGAATAATAATAACACTCTAGGAAGGGGGAAAAAAGCCTGCCTTCTTCAGACCCCTTTCTAAAAATAGCTCCACTGGTGTGACATCATCAGTGCTACACAATTACCGTCCACCTTTACTTCTGTCGGTACAGCAGAAAAGTCTGTCTGGAGGCTGTTTTAGCTTACGGTAGCATCTCTGGTTGTTTGGGCTGAAAACATGCACATACACAAAAATACATGCACACAGCAGCACACATGAAAAACTACACCCGGCCCAAAACCTTTTTTATTATTCTAAAATCACTTTACTCCATAAATGCATAGGAAAAAAGTAATAAGACTTAAAAATTGGATTCCCTGCATTCCACTAAAAGATAATCTATCAAGTGAGCATTTTCCACTCTAACGGCAGGCTTTTGCTGGAAAATCCTCTCACATTTCCTCGACAACCACCTCATCCCTTAAAATACCCTAGCATGCAACATTTACACACGTACTCACAAGTGATGGTGGCATCTGTGAGTCATGTCAGGCCTGGGGAAGCAGGAGAAAGCTGTGGCACACACTGACATGCTTACAGTTAAAGCTCCGTGGGTCCCCCACCTACTCACACTCACATACACACACCCTGACTTGGCCTGCTGCTCATTCACAGTGGAGTTGATGGCTCATTTAGAGTAGTCTTATAATGTAACCACTGCAACGCATCTTATTAGCAGCAGCAGCTACAGCGCACACTCTCTTTGACCTTAACCTACTTAATCTATATTGATGTACACAGACTAGTACTGTATATCCATTAAGTCTACTTAATTCTATCTATAGGGTCAATATCTATTAGTGCTTGGAGGCAAGACTGTATTTGAATATGTTTTGAAATGGCTGTTATGTGGAGCTTTAATAGGTGTTGGCACTGGTTTATTGCATTGATTTTTCATGATCCTAAAAGAAACCCAGTTTTGCAGATAAATGTAATTATACTGCACAGTAAGTATTTTTGCAGTGGATCAGACACATGCCTTTGGTGTGTGAGACCCGGGTTCAATCCCCCACTGTTACACATCCACCAATGTGTCCCTGAGCGAGACACTTAACCCCTCTGGCATATATAGCAATTGTAAGTCGCTTTGGATAAAAGTGTCAGCTAAATGAATAAATGTAATGTAATATATTATGTGTGTCACACCTGCACTATCGTCTGCTCTTAAGTGTGTGTGTATTTGTACAGCATGAATGTTGACCAAGCAAGCAAGTAATCATCTCTGTAAAGGGACCTACGTAACTTACTATGCAAAGGCTCACTATACTACTGTCTGAGAAGGGGAGAGGGGATTGGTCCTAAGGTCTCTATGGCAACCAGCGGTGGTGTTGAGGGCAGGTCCACAGAGGGAAAGGCATAAGGGAATCAAATGCTTTCTGTGCTTCTCATCCAGAGCTGATGAGTCCTCTGCAGCTAATGGAACACTGTACAAATGACTGGGCAGGTACAGGCCTTAATCACATTTAATACTGCTGCACATGAGCTATTCTGGCAAACACGGTAATAGAATGAGCAGAGACTACATTAAGCAAATGCTCCCTCCCCAAATGATCCCCTGACTTTCCATCTAGAGCCATCATCAGGCCAAAATTTCAGTTTGTCCAAACCCTCAGCCCAACTGTACTGGTGTTTAGTGCTAATTAGCAAATGTTAGCATGCAAACAAACTAAGCTAAGATGGTGAACATGATCAATATTAAACCAGCTAAACATGAGCTTAGCATTGTCATTACAAGCTTGTTAGCATGCTGACATCAGCATTTAGCTCAAAGCTCCACTGTGTTGATATTATAGCCTCACAGACTTATTGTCATTCAACTGCAAATGTACATTTGAGAGAGATTTCAAAAAACAGTATAAATATAAGTATATGCCATATAAAATAGAATAAAAATATATAAAAGAAACAGAAACTGAATAAAAATGTTGTCAGAAATGTAGAAGCAAACGTATGTAAGACAATATGAATAGTGCAAATATCTGTAGCAGCAGGACTTATTGTAACATTGGAATTGACAATATCAAAGTGCAGATAGCACAGAGCTGCTAGCATAGCTGTAGGCTCTTAGTCTTACATCTTTCTCAACCCTTTAATTGTCTTGGGGCCCCCTGGATGGCCATGAGTCCCAACCACTGATTTACCTGTTTGATAGTTGGTTGTGACACCTGCAGAGTTGCCAGTGTAGTGACAAGGACAGAGATCATGTCCACCGGCTTCCCACCTCTGTGCACTATCAATATTGTTTGTTGGAAATGCAACCAAGCCAGAGGTACTGCTATTGGGAAATTGAACCCTGGCTGCAGTGGTGAGAGAAAACTTTACCCCTGTGTATTCTGTACACATAATTTCATATCATCACTGAGTTGTTAGTAAGACAAATCCAGTTACAAACAGGAGCAATTATTTGGACAATAGCTACTGAATGAAATTTACAATTACATGGATGTTTTTATGCAGAGATTCAGCTCAACAGTTCTTCAGTGACAGACAATTGTTTTATTTAACAGGAGTTGTTACGTACCAGACTCCTCAGCTGCCAGTAAAGTATGGTAACGTCAGCTTAAACAGCAACACACAGGCCAACAGCCCCATATTAAGTAGTGAAAGTGCCTCACCATCTATTAATGGACCTGTCTGAGGGGAAAGAAACTGGTGGCACCTTGTCACCTGTACAAAAAAGACTATCAAGGAAGAGCAATCCAGTGGAATGACTCTACAGAGCATGTCAGAAATAAAGGGTCTAGTATTTTCTGAGTTTGCAGGGAGATGACCTTTTCTATCTCAAATTAAAACGTGTCAAGCCAGCAGATGAGCAAATGCTGGTTTTTAGCATGGATGCACCGACAGCATTTGTGCCATACGATTCATTTAACATCAGCCCAAGAATGAAGTGGTGTAAGCCTCTTGAAAGATGTATGCCCTAATCAGAGAGGGGGAAGTGAGGCTGGAGTCAATCATGCTATTGTGTGATACAAAAGGAAGCTGGAAATGGGCAAGGGGAGGGCAAATTGCTTAACAACAAAATAAAAAGCTGCACCCTCACTCAGCAGTTAACATGACTGCCGAATATGCTTTGCATGTATCACAGTCACACAGGCTGCACATTCCTCACAGGAATACACACTGTGCAGAAATGGGTGAACCTCTTTGACATGACAAGAGGCGAGGCGGAAGGAAGCGCTGAAACATCAATCACAGACGAGGCCTTTACAGCAGTTGTCATGACAATAGCGATGGGTGAAAGATCCTCTCCTTTCCCTCTCTGGAGACTTACTGACATTCACTCCCATTCTACTTAGACACAAACCAGATAGATGGCTGCAGGTCCATGAGTCCCTCCCTCTTGGTACCCTTTCTAGCTTTAGCCAATGCGACTGATCCAGATGGGAGATGTTTTCACTCTGCTCAAAGCCAGGAAGAAAATGTACTGGGGAATGTGTTAGTTTGATGAATAGTGCTGGATCAGTCACTGCATGTACTCACTGCTTGGTGTACATTTGATTTGCTAAACCCCTCCCTTGACAGCAGAGGATGAATAAACCCCCCAGGGCCCATCTTGATTTTACAGTACAAACACCATGCATCTTTGGAGACATACAGTCTGGAGCGACACTGACAGCCACATCTTTGCTTCATCATTAGGAATCCGTCTCTGGGGATCTGGACTAGATTTAACAGTTCTGTCCTGTTGTGTGCATTTAGCTGGTCTGGACTCCAGCAGATGTCTTCGAGTGGGAGATCCTGCCAGTCGTTAGTGGCACGAGGCCTCAGCTAGATATGAAGATGCACCGTAAAAATGAAATCAAAAAGACGACATACTTTATTAATACCTTTAGGGGAAATTAAAATTTACAATATACACACACAGGTCCAAAATACACACACACATAAACAAACAGGACCTATACGCATGCTTTAATGTATAGAGAGATATTCAGAGCGAGGGGTTGTCACGTTGTCAAGGTTAATACAGGAAATTCAGGGACATTGCTATGATCTTGAGCAAATATTTGGGCTGTGAAATATCCAGAACTTCAATCCAAAGGAGAAGCCATCATCAGACAGTACAGGCAAGAAATGTCTCTGTCCCTGTGTCTCTTGCTGAGAGACTTCCTTACTGCTTCTAATCCTTGGGCAGAATGAGCCTAATAGTCCATTATATAACAGGCTTATAGGGAAGAGATGAGCACTGCTGGACATGTCTGCTGGGATACTGCCAGTCAGCTGATAGAGTAAACAACAATAGATACCTCTATTGTGTGCAAAGGAACAATAAAGCAGAGGTGCACAAAAACACTTGAAATAAGAATATGGTCTCTTACTTTCTTGCACCTTCCTACAGAAACAGAGTTTACCTCACAGCGTGAGGTGCTTTAGAGCTATGGGACATTAATGCATGTCTTCAATCTTCTCCTCAGCCAGTAAGGAAGGCGGTGAAGGGTGTATTTTTCTGCAGGTAGCTGGAGGTTCTGTGGCGTCACATTGCTGCAGCATCAACTGAAAAGCAGGCATTAGGGCCCAGAAGTGGAGGCTCTTCTCAATCAGAGAAAAAAGCCCGGGGCTCACAACAACAACATCCAAACACATCACTCCAGTAACTGCACTACCCTGCTTGCAGTCGGGAAAACACAAGTAGTATGATGGGAAAAGAGGCTATGAAGTGGCAATTCAATCACAACATTGTTCAGTGCTGTACATGGCAGCTTATTGAGCATGGGTTCTGTGTGACGAAAGCCATTTTGCAGATTGTCTCACTGATTTGCTAATCACTTCTATGCAGCAGCAGCAGTGAGGACAGGAGTGAGTGAGCAGCAGTAATGGACAGTGTGAGTGCTTGCGTGCCTGCATGTGTGTGACTGATTAGAAGGAAAGTTGTTTAAGAGCCACTCCCATCTCTGTGGTCACTGTCTCCCTCCTCCGGCTGCCCTGCCTCACATCTGCAACAGACCTCTAGCCAGGTTCACAGCTTATGGAAAGTCCACCTCATTAGACTTCTGCTAACCACCCCAAACCCAATGACGTATAGGCTTTTGGAACAGTTTTCATGTCATTTACTTACAACAAATATTAGTAATTTATTAATATAAACTATATCTTTTCTAACTCTCTTACTCTTACCATGCCAATTGTATGTGTCAAGTAGGTCATATGTTGCAAAACACCCAGTGAGAAGCGGGAAAGAGATAGCAGGTAGCAGATGTATTTCATTAGCCTGAAAGCAAACAGGCAGTTTTTCTTTAAAAGCAGCCTCAGGTCTTAATTTGGGTTCTGGCCCAAATTTTTGCATTACCAGTTCAGTTCAGCTAAACTAGGTGTTAAAGACAAAGTGACGGGACAGGACAGGTTCATGCCTCACTTTTAGAACTGTATATCTGATCAGATTCAGGGAATGACAGCAACTTGTTCCAAAGAAAGCTAAATTCAACAACAACTGAATTCCCTTGAAGCTGCACAATTCAACAGAGAATTATCACCCAGCTCTGCTTTTCTCCTCAACGCTTTGGAGCATTTTAGCTTTAGTTTTGCTTTTCAGGCCTGCAAGGTCACAGTTTTGGTCTCAGTGCTTTCAACAGCAGCAGGCAGCTGTTTTCAGCTGAAAGCTCTAATAAATACTGTATGCTACCTGCACAGCACCAAACAGCACACAGACAATGTTAGTGGCTATCTGGAGTGCAGAACAAAAAAGGGCTAAAAGAGTCAAGACTGAATATTTGTCAGGTGGACAAAACCTCAAATTAATGCTAATGTGCTTGCCTGCTTCATGTTTAAATAGAAAAAAAACTATTTAACAGTAACATTTAGTCCTGGCGTCAACTTACAGGATTTCTGGCTAACGAAGTCCTCAATATTTAGTTATTGCTTCCTGTTGCTGCCATTTGGGTCTGTGCAAAACTTTCAAATGTTTCATTAACTACATCAGAAAGCTCAGTCAGAACAAAATTACAACATTCAGTTGTCCACAAAAAGAAGGGAGAGGGCAAGCAAAATATAATTTAATAATGGTATAAACAAGCCAGGATTGCAAGTCTCCAGACTTGAGGTTGTGGGTATGTGTGTATGGTCACATTCTGGACCCAGGAAATGTTTTTGGACCAACAGAGGGCAGTGTGTTTTCATCCAGTGAGGCCTGTCCCACATGGACCCCTGCTTCAGAGCAAAGACAGAGTTGACACATTGTTAATCTAAAATCTACTTTCATCATAGTTCACATTAGGCCAAAAGCACACCTGAATAATTCATTTTCAGTCTGTATGCATGGAGACGACCCTGGCTACAGTGTAGTGCTCCAGAACTACTGCACTCTCCTCCAATCGTACCCTACAGATTGGCTGGTTGATATTTTATTGAATTTCTGTGTTTCATTCACAGCTTGTGTTCTCACAGACTAGTGCCTGACCTACAGGCCAGTTGTTTGATTGGAAGCCACTGTCTGTGTGTGATGTGTGGGGCTGAGCGTGGGACTGGTGTTTCTGGTCAAGAGCAGACCCATTCTCAAGCTCAGAAATATCTCACCTCTCCCTTTAGAGGCACAGTGACTGACAGGCAGTGGCTCTCTGTGGAAAAGCTGAATATTATATATGTATAATTTTATTTATGGCCACTGTCCTGTGCCATGTTGTTTAAAATATGCAGAAACATGCAGACATAACAGTTGTACATGGTATAATCTAATTTGTTTTAATAGGGTGAAAATTAAATAACAGCATATACATACCCACAGTCTAATTGGAAATGGATATGCTATGTGTTATCACTGCATACTAAAACATGATATCTGAGTGAGAATGGGTCAGTTTGGGAGAAATGGTGTAAAAAACAGCAGGGAAGTTGCATGTTTCCACACTAAATGAGTGCTCCGTTTGAAAGGGTGTTGTGTTTGGCCTGTTATATGAAGATGGTGAAGTCAAAACTGTTGGCTGTTAATTACCAAGCTGCTAATTACGTGACATAATGTAAATTACTGCTTCAGATGCACTTTAAAATGCATGGTGAGGAACATCCTTGCTAGTTTTTGAAATTATTGCTGTCAGAAAAAACATAAACCTTCAGTAAAGCATTAAAGATCAAATGAACATGAACAGTAATGTATGCCAGGGTAAGACAGCACCAGGCGTGCACTCATAACGTTTACAAAATCTGGAATACCTGCAATCAAAAAACCATGGGACTAACAGTCAGTAAAATCTAAAAATAAACATTGAGTCATTAACACCAAAAAGATACAGGTAAAAATTAATATGAGTAGAGTGAGCATATGAGTTCAAATATACGCTTTGAGAATATAGTGGTGTTAACAGTACACAAAATCAACATGTACATGTTTGGTTTGTCTTGGTTTTGGGGTCAACGCTGAGTTCATTTTTTGATAGAGCAGGGAAGAAGATAACATTTTTGTCATTTATTTTGAAGAATGTAAACATTAAATCAGGACTGAGTGGCAATAATTCTTACTGACAATATATCAGCATTGCTCCATCCTTACTACAAAAGACTTGCACATGCTTAAATATGAGGTAAATAGGAGTGCAGCATATTTATTTTTAAATTAACCATTAGAGCAGGCAGTACTGATTAAGCTTGTCCCATTCAATTCAACAATTTATGCTCATACTCAGTCAAGACCCAATCTATTTTCTTGTTTTACACAGTTACATAGCACTCTGCAGCCACTGACTCCTGTCCATTGTTGGAGATTGACAGTGCGAGGCAGTGGACAATTCCTGAAAGGCCTCCAGTGCACATGTATAAAGTAAATGTAAATGATCCGTACTTGTATAGTGCCTTTCTAGTCTTTTTGACCACTCAAAGCGCTTTTACACTACATCTGCATTCACCAGTCACACACATTCATACACTGAGCCTAAGTGCTCAAACGGAAACTAACATTCACACTCACTCATACACTGGCGGAACAGCCGCCAGGGGCAAATCGGGGTTCAGTATCTTGCCCAAGGACACTTCGACACGCAACCAGGGGGAGCCAGGGATTGAACCGCCGACCTTCCTCCTGAGCCACAGCCGCCCCAGTGGCAGGCACAATGGACTGACTGCTATGCAAATGAAAGGAAATGATCACATGCCATGTAATACACGCATTTGGGTGATGCTGTCACAGAGTTTAGCATGTTGGATTGTGACATTCCCCACTTCAGCTGAATAATGTTAGCACACCCAGTTTTTGTCCCTTCCTTCACTCTCAGCTAGTGTTGCTGTAACCGAAACACTGGAACTTATAGAGGCTCTTCCAGCTCTGGATTCTTTTTTCAGAATGAATTATGGCTTGTTTGGCCCCTCAGGGAGACACATGGCATGAAATAAAGCCCTGCCAAACAGATGTATTTGGCTTCACAAACAGGGTTCAGGCTTCTTCCAGTAGGGGGGAGAATGAGCCACCAATACATCACAATTGGATTGACATTCTTCACTACCGGCTGTTATGTAGCTCATACATTCATGATCATCTCATCTAAATAGGTTTGTAAATAGTTTAATATGAGATAACTAACTGCTTTTCTTTATGTCATGAAAAATGAATAGTGGAAGGAGCCCGTTTTCATGTCAGCTCAACTGAGTAGCATTTGATTCTGTACTAGAAATGTGACTTCAGTTAAAGATACAATGTGTAAGAACTGAGACTACTCTCCACTGGTCATATTCCTTCTCCAAACATACAGGGACCAGCATATCACATATCAGGTCATAAGTGCTTGTTAGCTAGTTAGCTCAGTTAGCCATGCTGCTAGTCTCCCAGACCAACAAAAATAATACAGTACTGAGAGGGTTTACAGCGCCTCTGGTCAGGACTTGGACTCCAGGTACGACAAAGACACGCTGGGACAGGAGAGGCATCTAACTCTGCGAATTAAGGGTTTATTTTGACCAAACCAGAGCTGGTGATTTTTGGAACAGTGGGAAGACTTTTGGTGAGTTTTATTTTGTCCTAGAACAAAAAAAAACCCAGCTAAAATGTGTACTTGTACTTTTCTTACTAGTGTAGTATTTTTCTGTTTGATAAGAAAATAAGTGTAAGAACATTCCCTTTTTTGACATTTTGAGAGTCTATTTTCTTTCTTTATTTACAGAAAAGGGACTTAAAGGAAATCGGACTATCCCCTCTCAAGGTACAAAATGTGTATTACGAGACAGGAGGGGTTGGTGATGGCTTGTTAGCATGCGAATTTCAGATGATTTCTCTACAAAACAACACACAGACCTCTTTGTTATAACATCCAAACTGTTACTTCTTCACATTTTATGTTTTAAATCAGAATCTGAATCAGAAATACTTTCTTGATCCCCAAGAAAGGGAAATCCTTGTGTTACAGTTGCACACATTACACATCTAGGAAAAGAAATAATAATAGAAGTTGGTAGGTAAAGAATATATAAATTTAAATATATATATATATATATATGGAGTATGGATATGTACAATATTTACATTATTAACAGAATTGTGATGAACAGTGAGTAAATGGAAGCAGAATTGCAGCAGAGAATATAGGATGTTGATTAAAATAGAGAATATTGCACAGAAAGTGAAGTATTGCATTACAATGTCTAGTTTAATAACTAACTAAGTATCCGTGTGTCAGACACTTTGAGGGAGGAGTTATAAAGTTTGATGGCCACAGGCAGGAATGACTTCCTGTGGCGCTCTGTGGTGCATTTTGGAGGAATGAGTCTTGCACTGAAAATGCTTCTGTGTTTGAGCAACACGTTGTGGAGTGGGTGGGAGACATTGTCCAAGATGACATGGAGCATCCTCCTCTCTGACACCATCGACAGAGAGTCCAGCTCCACCCCCACAACGTCACCGGCCTTGCCAATCAGTTTGTTGAGCCTGTTCGCGCCCGCTACCCTCAGCCCGCTGCCCCAGCATGCAACAGCAAACAGGATAGCACTGGCCACCACAGACTAATAAAACATCCTCAGCATCGTCCGGCAGATGTTGAAGGACCTCAGACTCCTCAGAAAATAGAGGCCGTTTCTGGGCTTGAGTGTTCTTGGCCCAGTCCAGTTTATTGTCAGTGTGCACTCCCAGGTATTTGTAGTTCTCCACAATGTCCTCACTGACCCCCTGGATGGAAACAGGGGTCACTGGTGCCTTGGCTCTCCTTAGATCCACAACCGGTGTTGCTGACCACACTGTCTGATCCACCTGCATCGCTGTCAGCTTCTCACCCAGCAGGGCCGGCCGGATGGTGTTGAAAGCACTGGAGAAGTCAAAAAACATGACTCTCACAGTGTTCGCCGGCTTGTCCAGGTGGGTGTAGATGCTGTTTTGCAGGGAGATGATGGCTTCCTCAACCCCATTCGGGGCTGGTAGGCAAACTGGATGGGGTCCAGGAGAGGTCTAACCATGGTCCGCAGCTGATGCAGAACCAGTCTCCCCAGGGTCTTCATAATGTGGGAGGTCAGTGCCATGGGTCTGTAGACCTTGGAGTCACTGGGACGAGGCGTCTTTGGCACAGGAACGAGGCAAGATGTCTTCCACAGCACAGGGACCCTTTGGAGACTCAGGCTCAGGTTGAAGACACGGTGGAAGGCTTTGAGCACCCCAGGACGGACACCATCAAGGCCTGCTGTCTTATTAGAGTGGAGTCTCCTCAGCTGTCTTCTCACCTGTTCAGCAGTGAGGCACACAGAGGTCACATGTGGGGGAGGGGTAGAGGAGGAGTCGTCAGGCTGGAGAACAAAATTAACCTGAAAGCCAGAGGAGGGGGGAATAATGAGGAGTAGTGGGGTTGGAGGTGTTTGAGGGCAGACAGCAGCTGAGTTAGTGGGGGGATGGGCAGGAGCCATTCAGTCAAATCTGTTACAGAACAGATTAAGTTCGTTGGCCCTGTCCAAGCTGCCTTCACCTCCTCTGCTGCCAGTCGGTCTGAAGCCAGTGATGTTCCTCATGCCACTCTAGACCTCCCTCATGTTCTTCTGGAGTTTACGCTCCATCTTCCTCCTGTACTCCTCCTTAGCCTCCCTGATCTTCACCTAATCTTGGCCCTTACCTCCTCCCTATTCCCGTCTCTGAAAGCCCTCCTCTTAACATTCAGGATGTTCTTGATGTCCTTAGTTACCCGTGATTTATTTGAGTAACAATGGAGAGTCTTTGCTGGGACAGTGCAGTCCACATATAAGTTGATGTAGTCTGTGATACACTCAGACGTGGTTGAAGTCACCTGAGATCACTATGAGGGCACTCGGGTGTTGAGTCTGGAGTTCAGCAATGGCGGTGTGGGTGACGTTACATGCCGATGTCGGGTTGGCAGAAGGTGGAATGTAAACAGCAAGAGCGATGGCATGTGAAATTTCCTGTGGCAGATAATAAGGCCGGAGTCCCACAGCAAGCAGTTCAGTGTCCTGGCTACAGATACGCTGTTTATACGCTGTTGTTAACTAGAAAGGCAAGCCCCCCGCCTTTACGTTGTGGCCAGGAATATCCGGGTGTAACTAAGTTTCTGTTGTCTCTTCCCTCGCCGTTTTGTTCCTCCTCTGCAACCTCTGTGTGTCCTCCAGATCTCAGTGGGGATGTCCGTTGACCTGGGTGCCATGCCGGTCGGCTTCATCGTGATCAGCTGGTCCCGGGTGTAAACAAAGCAGCCATGTAGTTGCTGCGCAACAGTGCTGTGACTTAGGGAAAGCAGCAAATTCACAGCTAGCAACCAGACAAAAACTCTCAAAAACTGCATGATTAGAGAGAGTATAGCTTGAATTATTTATACATGCAAGAGTCAACAAGTTAGATATAAAAAAGAAAGCTAAAAAAGTTATAAAATATGCATGTATGTACGTGGTTGGTGCTACTAGATGTCATAACATCCGAACTGTTTCTTCTTCACATTTTGTGTTTTAAACTAAAATTCTTAAAGATCCATACAATTTTCAACCTTTAATTCTGTTCAGAAAGGGTCTTTGATAGTAATGAGTAGCTTGGCCAGTGTCAGACAGAGCAGGAAGCTGCTCCTTTCGGGCCTGTCGAGCCACTGCCATCGCTCTCACTATGTACACACTATCACCACATCCTATTAATGTCATGTCACAGCCAGACAACAATGTAATGATGATTAAAATGATACTAATCGAAATAGCAAATGGTGGCCATTATCATTACAGTTAATTATCTCCCATTCCACTGCACGCAAAATGTGACAAGGAGCTGTCGTAGCCAAGTGAACGAAGAGTGGAGCAATAACCTGGGTCAAAAGAATGGAGGCTGTGAAGCTGCAGGAGGCAAATCTGAATATACTCCTCTGATTCTCACAGTGGGTGGTTTACAGTGATACACTGTCTTGTCAGTGATCTGACTCACATCAACATCTCTCTGTTCCTTGAGGGTTCGTTTGAAGTGGAGACCCTTACACCCTTACACAATGAGATTGGTAATTTAATATTTTGCAATTTAAAAAGAATTTTTCAGACACTCTGATTGGGAGGGGTTAATCACAATGGAAGCTGGTGTTGCAGGGAAGAGATATCTCTTACTGGTAGAGAAGACAAGGAATGTGTTTGCAGCCATGTTCACAGTGATCAGTCAACATATTGTATGGGCTTCAAATTGAATCACAATTGAACAATTCCCAAGGTCAATGGCAAGAACAACTTCATCTTGAGAGGCTCTAATCCAATTCGGCCTTGACTCCTGCCCTGTGGCACTCTGGTCTTGGTAAGAGATGGGAAACATCATTGCTTGCCCAGTAACCCAGTCAAACTATCAATCTGGCCTTGGACCTGGGAGGACCTCCTGTCTTCATGTCCTTCTGTGAAAAGCCAAGGGTGGAGGTCAGAGAACAAAGGCTGATCTTCTCTTATATTGCTGCCACCCACTGATAAATCTGACTTCACCCCTCTACACCCAGATGAGCCCTGAGGCAGATAAATAAGATAAATATGCTAAATATAGCAGTATTACTGCTTGTACTAACTTACAAGCAGTAAGTTTGCTAAACCCCACCCCGAACAGGGATTGTCCAATCATAGCTTAGAGATTGTAATAGGCATGGCAGGCCTTTCAAGGTTTGGATTTCTCCACATAATGAATTGTTGTGCGATGCTATAGTAAGAGCAATGCTCGGAATACAAATAGTTTGGAGGCTGGTGTCTTTTCTATGACCTTTTAAAACCAAAAACACAAGAGAAGTGAGGACAAAGGAAGAGATAACACTGTGTGTAATATTAGATAAATAAATCTAACCATAAATCTTGCTTAATTGTAAGCTTTTTATATAAAATACTGTACTGTAATACTGGGGTTTATTTTATCACATATGTCGCCACCATGTGCATATTTATGATCCTTTTACAAGCTTGTTGTTCAAAAAGAATCTGCTGGATAAGTCTGTTGGAGAACTAACCAGTAGGGCTGAAACAATTCATCGATTAATTCGATTACTAAAATGCATTGATGCAAATTCTTGCAGCAATGCTTCGTTTAATCCATATAACTATATAGTGCATTGTATTGCACGGACATTTATTACTGTCGCACATCGCGCTTACGACGTGATATGATGGCGCTGTTTGCAAAGTGGAGGAAGAGAGAGAAAATAGCGAAGGTCGAAGAAGAAAGTGTCCAAAGTATGGGATTGTTTCTGTTCTGTTAAGCTAAAAGAAAACAACTCTGTAATGTTACCCCGTGAAACAAAAGTTAAGCATTGACAGCTTCCTAAAGCCCCTTCACAGGGGTGTGTGTCAGCAATTGTATCCATGTCGACTGGCTAACCCTACAGCTGTGCTAGCAGTAAGCCTCATTTGTGTTGCTACTTTATTAGATTGTTGTCATTATTAGAAATTCAAAATGTTCTGTTGAATAAGGTTTTTTATATCTTAAATATATTCCTATTACATCATAGTGAACCGTTTAATCTCCAGTGATTAAAAAAACGTTTTGTTATCTTGATTTGAAAGATTTAGTTGGATCATTTTGAAAAGGCAGATTTGCGGTAACCTTCTTTGACTGACAGAACCCCTTTTGCACATGTGCAGAACGGATCTGGCAGGCAGCCAAGCAAAAGTACTTCTTAAACGGTGCTTCGATGAAATAATCTGTAGAAGCTTCGAGTATTAAATCTCGATTCGATTACCAGCAGGATGACGAACAGCCTCCAATTCACCCAATAATGCCCGAAACAGCAGACAATCAGCCCACTTCCCCCCTATTTTGCACTCTTGTAATAACTATAGACACTTTAAGACTTTACCTTTTTATTAGATTTTATGTGTGTATATAGAAATATACAATACAGGTAAACATATATACATATTTTATATTTATATGCCCTGGTTGTATATATTATTGTGTCTTATGAGAACATCGTTTGGTTTAACCTGTTTTTGTCTTTTTTGTTCTTTCTTTTCTTATTTTTATCGTGCAAAGGTGGCTCCGTGGGAGCACCCTAAATTTCGTTGTACCTTCACAGTGCAATGACAATAAAGACTATTCTATTCAATTCAAAGGGCTGCGATGCGATTATAAAACGATTACTGATGCATCTTGATGCTTATTTTTTATTTTTTTATTTTTTTTACACAGGAACTCTGGATAATTGATAAGCATTTAATTTGCACATTAAATCCAAAAGAAACACCTCCTAATTAGCTTAACAGGACTAGTTTTTTTCTTATTTACTTCATTAACCTCAGCTCCATGGTCCCTCATTTCTTCAACAACCAGTTGTCAGAATCCTCTGAAAACTGAAATATAATTATCAGGATATATCCAGTAGTATGTGTACAGGACAGAGCTGTACACCAGTTTAAGCTCGTACCTGATGTTCTCAACCCTTGACAAGTAGGTAAGTTAGAATGACATACAGCTGAGCTAATTAATATTACTTTGTTACTAATTTAGCGAACGTTGCATAAAAGCCCAAAAACGTACTGTACAGGGAGATGTTAGCTAGCACTAACAGCCTTCACTTTTCCAGCAGTAAGGGAAACTATAGACTTTTATTACCAGACACACTGTGAACTACAAGGCACGTTTACTACTACTACTACTCCGCTAACTCACCCACCCCTACTAGCTATAGCTGATAAAGCATATGCTAGGTATTCTTGTCTTAGCAAACACCATTATTTGCTAGAAATGAGAAGCCTACCTTTGTTTAGTTCTTAGTGAAATCAAGGAAATAAAAATTACAGTGAATTACACATGGTGAATCTGACCCCATTATCACTGTAACTTGTATTCCAAAGACAGACTCTGTAGACAATGTGAGCTTCCTTTCTGGGCTGAATATTTACTCAAGCAAAAAGAGGTCACACTGTGTGCATAACATTTGTGGATCAAAACAATTGATTTGGAAGTAGGCTAATGAATGCAGAGCATTAGAAACTGTTTCCTCTTTTCCTCTCAGATCATCACAATAGATGTCAGAGCTGTGCAGTGAACATAAAATAATTTCTCTGATAAAACAGAAACACACCCATTGGTTTATCTGCTCTAACTTATTATTAATTGTATGCACTGCCAAACAAGATAATAAACAGTGTTGTAAATCTCCAAGCTCCAAGGCTCCAAGTTATCACACAAGGTAACTCCGGTAAAACTCACAGTGAAGAGATAAAACAGTTCAAAACCTCTAACTCCTCTAACTAACATTTTAATGAAGGACAGACGCTAAAAAGAACCTGATTGCGTCTTTTGTCTGACTAACCATTCACAGCAAGCAGATCCCTATCACGTAAGTTAACTACCAATATCGGATGCAAAGAGCCTAAAAATGAGAACTGCAAAAAGTCCTTATTCGGACAAAACAGAACAAGGGCCATTTAGACATAGATGCATCACTAGAAACTTGTCACTAGAAAAACCACATGTTTTCCTGCCGTGTGCTCCTCTCTTAAGACATGTTTTCCGAGAAGTTTTTAGATGCGCATAAAGTTAAATATCCTCAACTTTTCAGGCCAAGGCGTGGATTCACACTGCTCGTCTATGTCACACATGGCCCAAGCAGCATGGGTCAAATCAAGCCAGAGTTGGGCTTTACTTCTTTCTAGGCTAGCTAGCTAATGAGAGCTACGGAGCAGGGGTGCACGGAGCCCGCTCCACAGGCGCACCAGCTGTTTTGCCTGAAGTGCCTTGCCAAGGCGTTTTTGAAGCCTGTAGCAATGTGTATCTGATTGGTCCTCTGTCAGTGCACTCCAAATAAAATTGCCCATACACCCTTACAAAAAAAGAAAAAAGTCCCAACCAGGTTGTGATTGGTCGGTTCACGAAAAGTGACACTGACAAAACAATTTCTGGAAACGGCTGTTTGAAGGCACCTGAGCTTCTACCCCCTCCGTCTCCGCCGACAGAGACAGACGAGAAAGGGACAGGTGAGCGTCACATAGTGCCCAGCCAACGTGATATGGAGGGCAGAAAAGAGGACACAAGAAAAGTCCCAGTACGCCAAAGAATAAAATGAAGTGGAGGTACAGGTGAGTACCGGCGTACTTCAAGCACTGCCTATCATCAAAATTGATGCAACTCATCTGTTAAACTGTAATCCACAGATAGATTATATTCAGACAAAAATGTTCTTGTTACCACCTCGATTGACCCAATAGAAACTTCTATGCCCTGTCCACAGCCTACAATAGCCAATGAGTGTCCACGCAGTCGAGAAGTGCCGACTACAGACTACACACCTTGCCACCAGTTGTGCTGATGACTGCTCACACAGTAGAGAGGTAAGGTTTTTGTAAGGTTAAAAACAGTCTCGCAAGACTCATGCAACTGACAATTTTCATCATCAATTTGCTCATGCAATGAAAAACAAAAGTGTAAGTGTAAAAGTATAAGTGATAACAGATTCACTGAGTGAATCAACTCCGCCCAGCTGATGCTCTCACTGTGAGTCCGGACAATTGTTACAAGCTGTAACGTAACTCTTAAGAGTTTTGCAATATAAACATCTAACTGAGGTGCAACCTTGCTCTGTTTGGGACTGTGAGCTGCACTTTATTGGAGCTGCTGAAGTTAACGTGTATGGATTTGTGGTGAGATTTCTGTCTGAGTGTATCGGTTAGTTTCAGTTTTGTGTCAGTCATCCTACAGTCCCTAACAAGTTTCTGTGTCTGCAGATGGTCTGAAGGGAAAACTACTAGGATGACACACCGAAATCTCTGACCAACTGTCAGTGGGTAAGTTGCATTGTGGGTAATGTCTGGTTTTGACAAGGGAGAAGAATGTGTGAAATAAAATAGTCAATGTCGTTCTGCTGCTGTCCATCATGAGTCAAACGATGTTATCAGAGTGCAAAGTTAAATCTTTTTGAAGAGTCAGTTGCAAAGCTCAGATTTGTTTCTCTCTCTCTGTCACTGAAATAAACCGACGTGTGCGATGATTCAGAGGTCGTGAACCAGGCAAAATTTTCACTACTGTTCAATACTAACAAAGTGATGATCTGACTATGACAATGGATTTTGTGAATTCTTCTTCCCATTTGACTATTTCACTGGAACATGCTCACATGCTGACAAAGTTAAGACTGTTCTCTGTTCTTGAGACTGTGAGCATCGAGAGCAGCTTGTGGCTGACAGACCTACTGACTGTGTATGGTCAGTTTGTCCAGAAGCCAGAGATGTAAAAGCCTCTTCTGACAGGGTGGTAATATGATGTTAATACAGCCCCCCCCCCCCTGCATGCTTCACACTTAAACCAAGTCTGCTGAACTCAAGCTCACAGCCTCTCTGGAACTTAAAGTGTGTTTTTCATTTTAAGAAGAAGAAGATGATCCAAGTCTAGCATGTTTCAAGTCTGCCTTTCAATTTACTATTGTGTTGTCTGACAACATCTCAATGCGGACATTTTCCCTTCTTTCATTTGGAAATCTAAGACAGGATTACACATGCCGTTATGGAATTAGAGTGACATGGCAATCCAATTTTTTTTGCAGTGATGAATGGATCTGCTTTATGCCTTCGCCGTGCAAATGACTCTGTGCACTATAGAAATCTATCACTTCATCCCCTGCATTCAGTACATAAAAGTAGAGCAAATGAGAGCTCTGATGTTGGAAAAAGAAGAAGATGGCATGCAAAGACAGCACGCGGCACTTTCAGCAGCAGTACAGCAGCAGAGCAGAACTGATCACTTTCCTGCTCAGTTTTAATTTGTAGTGAACATGGAAACCAGCTGTCAAACTGCCAGCAAGACGTTTCCTCTAAACTCGACGGTAAGCAGCGACACCTCTACTTTATACATCAGGCTGATGTAAATTTTTTCACTTAACCTATTTAAGACAAATACATATACTTACAAGTTAAGAAAATTACATATTGACCAGAGAGACGGCAGAATATGTGTGTTTCTGCTCCGCATGCGCTCCTGCGAGCTCGACCCTCCGCTACACTCTTGCAATTTCTCAACACTCGCTTACTTGTCATGTTGATTTTTGAGACTTCTGAGGCAGGGACAACATAGACAGTGGCCGTTGTCTGTGCTCCTTTGATTAGTGACTTTTAATGACCATGACCTTTGATTGGCTGTTTAGGTTGATCACTGACACAAAGACAATTTTTACAGGACACACACAAACCTGCCAACTCTGCATGGTTAACCATTTGTGGAACAAATCATTTGAGATTGTTAAAAATGTGGTAGGGACGATTTAGATTAAAGATTTCAAAAGAAAAGTAGCAAGGGCATCATGTGTTTAGAAAGATAAACAAGCCAAAATGAATTACAGCTGCAGGCCGGACACAAGATTTTATGTGACTGTTATCTGAGTCTAGAGAAAAACGTAGAATAAAGATGAACTTCCATTTCTAGTGTGGATGGCAGACTGAAAATGAAAAAGCTGCCGCATCTCCTCAGGTTCTGCCAGGCTGCCTGTCTGAGTTGACCTCTGGCTAAATGTGGGAACAATCCACAGCAATAAAACTTTATTCTTTAGTTTATAAATAAACTCCCTTGCAATTTTCACTCAACTGTATAGTTTTTTTCTTTACATTTTCTGCTGCGTTATTAAAGGACTTTCATCATTCTCTCACTGTTTCCTTGACTTTATTTTCTATCTCCATCATTGAGCTCTCAAACTGCCTTCACCACTTCTCTTCTGTAACCATGGCTACAACTGATCAAATATCCCAAAAGGCCAGTGATGGGATTTTAAATCACCCTCAGCACTAGTGCTTGAGGCACTCATGCATTCTTTGCATGAATTTGGAAGACAGAGAAGATGTTCCCTGTTCATGTTATAGCCCAAACTCAAACTTCATTTACATTTCGAGTCTTTTTACAGATTGTGTTGTATTACACAGCTTGGATGTGATATGTGTTGTGTGTGTACACGCCCATGCACCTTATGTGACCCACATTCAGAGTAACCAACCATGACATTTCAACAGACTCAGTCCAACATAATGTCCAGGCAAAGATTGTTGATGTTGCTGTTATATATTCTGTGCTTGAATATGACTGAATGAGGAACATTGAAATGTGGTTTATTTTTATAGCAATAAAACAATTGTTCACAGAAAAAAAGTACATACAAACATGAAAAAGCGGCATCGTTACTTTTTAGCTTGTTATAGCCTTTACTGTAATTCACTGCGGAGATACAGTACTTCAGTCTACAGTGAGTCCTTAGGGTCGATCCATGAATAATTTAAACACACACAAATATAGGAACACATCACATAAGAGGAAGGGAACTATTCAGAAACGTACATACACACACACAAGCAGGATAAAGAGGATTGAGTCAACAGCTTTCACACACAGGTACTGCAAACCAAGCCAAGAGTGACCTACAGTGTGCAAGGTAGTCCTTACCAGAACAACAACAGCATTCCCTAACCCAATGCAGGAGCAACTACACATCCTAGGAGGCGACTCCTGTCGTTGCAAAAAGAAATCCAATTCCATTAGAAAGAATGGTAAAATGAGTCACTTGTCACCTGATTTACCTCAGTAAACACGTTCCTAATGAGTTTAGGGTCTCAATACTTCTTTAATACAGCATGATGTTCATTCTGGAAATTATGGTCCCATTTAGAGGAAACCATTTAGCAAACTATGCTTTAGAGCTGGACTACCTTGTGATCGCGAACTGTCAATCAAGCTAGAGTAACTCGTATCCAACTAGCGCCATTGAACAAGCTTATTAGGGGTCGGCTGTTAATTTTTTCCGGTAAGAACGTTTTGTTTTAAGACTGTTTTTGGCTAGCCAAAATTGGCATCCTGGTTAAAATCACAGTTAAAGTGAATTGCGGATGCACCTAGTTCACCAAGCTTGCTAGCACCACAGTCTTGTTCAAATATTGTCACGTCCAGAGCTTGGTTGCCAAACTTGAGGCTTCAAAATGGCAGTCAACAAACCAACAGGTGACGTCACTGAATGTGGAAAATATGGTAATATATAAAACCATCATACCCTGTCAAAATCCTTACTGCACATTGTACCCTGGAAATTGAGATAAATTGAATCTATAACATTTGAAAAAGTAAACAGCCACTTAGAGTAGCCAGTATAAACTTGTTCAGGTGCTTCCAGATCACACACCATGCTAAGTGGCTCCCACCTGACATCAATTGAAGTGGTTTTGATTACTTCAGGATAAAACCGGCCGTTCCATGATGATTTCATTACTAATAGTGACATGGGAACACAAAGAACACACCATGGTTGGAAAGGTGATTTCATAATGCCTCGGGCACAAAGTCGTGGAAAGGCAAAAACTAGGAGGAGGAGACAAAAAGATTGGCTTTTCCTATCCCTATGAGTACTGTTCAGAGCATTATTAAAAAGTGGAAAGTATGGCACCACCAACACCTTGCCTAGATCGGCCGTCCCTCCAAACTGGATGAGCGAGCCAGGAGGATATTGATCAGGGAAGCTACCGAGAGGCCAATAGTAACTTTGAAGGACTTACAAGTCTTTATGGCTAAGATTGGTCGGTCTGTGCATGTGAGAACAATCTCACAAGTTTTTCACAAAGCTGCCCTGTTTGCCAGGGTGGCAAGACAGAAACCTTTTCTGAAAAAGGCCCACACGAGTCTCGTTTGCGCTTTGCAAAAAAACACTTGGAAGATTCTAATGCCACATGGCAAAAGGTTTTATGGTCAGATGATGATTTAACATTTTGGGCTGAATTCTAAGCATTATGTTTGGCGAAAACCAAACACAGCACAACACCCAAATCACACCATACCTACTGTGAAGCACGGTGGTGGCAGCATTATGTTGTGGGGGTGTTTCTCTTCAGCGGGGACTGGGCAGTTGGTCAGGACTGAAGAAAAATTAGGAAATGCAGTCAAGTACACTTAAATTCTTGAGGAAACCTGCAACCCTCAGCTAGAAACTGAAGATGGCAGATGGTTCACCTTCCAGCACAACAATGACCTTAAACACACCAAAAAAACAGCAGAGGCTAAAGGATGGGAAGGTGAATGTCCTTGAGTGGCCAAGTCAGAGCCCTGACCTAAATCCAATTAAAAATCTCTGGATAGACTTGAAGAGAGCAGTCAATCGTCATTCACCACAAAATTTGACTGAAGTCCAATAATTCTGCGTGGAAGAATGGGCAAATATTCTCCAATCTCGGTGACCAAAACTTATAAAGTTTTACCTTTTAAAGTTACTTGAATGCTGTAAGGCAGAATGTGTAAATAAGACTTCATTCCGTATATTCAAACTTCCATTCCATATATTCATATATTCTAATCCAACACATGTTTGTAAAAGCATCCGTGTTGATTAACACAACATTTACATTCATTTTGAGCTGCGTTTCTATCCTGATGAATGCATCTGGCTGAGGCTGTACCAGGGGTGAACACATTCTTTTAATAATGTGCCTTAAGTTAAACAACAAGACTCACTGCAGTGTAAGGAGCCCTCATTTTGTGTAAAACGCCTCCTAAAGTTCAGCTGAAGCTTATGTGAGGCTTCCACAAATGTTTCAGTCATGTCTTTAAAAACAAAAAAAACGTTTTGCAGGATTAACATTAGAAGTTATTATTTTTAACACAGTGTAATTTTTTACCTTTTGTCTATTGTATAATGTATTTTATTGTATTATAACAGTTTACTATTTTAGAATGCCTAATAACATCTGGCAAGGGCACTGCCAATGAGAACTAGCCTGTGGCTAACTCGGGTACGCTTACATTTGCTTTGAATGTTGATCAGTGTACATTGTCCCTTTTCAAATAAACAAAAAAGAAATATTTAATAAATTTTTTCTATGGACAGTAGAAAGGAAATGAAACAAAGAGAAAAAATAAATAATTCAAGAAAGAACCCAAACTAAAGAACTTCAGTGAGCAAAGCCATGGACAAGCCCTATGATATCAGTTAGTCTCTGTTAGTATTTACTTGCTGAAGCTTGGCAAAGGGACATGTCCTGTTAGTTTGCTAGAAACCAAAACGTAACCATAGAGGTGGCAGATAAGTCAGATTAATCATTTTTGAAACGATAATATTCAAGGGCTTTGCGCGGCACTGACTAATAATGCGGTTCTGACAAAACTGGCAATAAAAGCCATCTTTTAAGCCATCATTCAAATATGGCAATAAAATATGGCTCTTCTTGGAGAGAACATAGAGAACACCTTCCTGCTATGAGGAACAATGTATTTTCCAGTTAGTTGTCACAGAACATGTAGAAGTGAAAAAAAATAATTTGAAAATAAATTGAAGTCAGGCTTCTGTAAATTTTGCTTACAGCTGAGAAAGTCAGTCTTATACAACTTATGCAAAAATACTTCCCCAAATGGATTATTATCAAATAATAACATTGATTTTAAAACCATGCATCTCCAAAATCTAATTCTGTGCTTTGCTGGGCCATGTCGGTAAGATATGAACTGACACTATTTTTCATTTGAATCAAAAGGACAATGTTTATTACATCAGCAACCAGACAGAATATCAGTTATACAGAGGCAGTAGATAAAGGAATATGTTTACACAGGCAGACAAAATGGGTGAAAAGTTTGAGCGTCAGAATGCAAACCACAGATGGCCAAAAAGCACAAGAAATGTCCATTACCCACACTATTTATTGTGGCCTTGTTGTGGCCCACAGCCTCATTACCATGCTGGCCTTCATAAATAAGCAAACCCTACATTATGCACTGACAAAGACCTGCCAATTGCATATTGTATACTGCAGTTATGTTTGCCCTGCTCCAGCAGAACAAAAATTCTGCCTCTTTAGGGAAGGAAAGATAAAATGTTTACACCAACTTCCAGAGAGAGTTTGATAAGGAAGAATAAATTATCTTGACCCCAGACCTGGCTGTTCAGCAGCATGTTAACAGGATGGATGAGTTTTACTGCTATCTGAGGGTAGCCATGTATCTTCACCTTATCTGCTTCTCACAAATACTAAATACAATCGCATACTAGTTTTGCCTACAAAAAAACAGCTACAAAATGGATGTTCAAATTCAACACGTCAGATATGACAGTTCATTTCACAACAGTAGTCTAACAGACTGCCAACTGACATCAAATACAGACTTATGCTGCATTCACATGCTCTTTGGATGGTCCCATTTTTGGAGTTGGGAAGTTGTTCTTCCGACTTAGGTGTGCATGAGCTTTTCGAAATGTTTTTCTATAGCAGCTGGGTGATGGGTTGTTATGAATGTGAAGTATGCTGAAAAAGTTGGAAGTTTAGTGATTTTGTCCCAGATTTGTTGCTGCACCAGTAGGCTACATTCCCTAAAACCACTAACATATAGCTTTGCCTGACTTGTTTGAGGGTTAATACTAATAAATAGCTAAATCAAGGTCACTTTAGAAATTACATGTGAGCTGAAAATTTATATGCAATATGTGAATTAATAAAAATGTACTTTTATCCCCCATGTTTCTGCGTAATATGACATCAACTCTGCAAGTCATTTACCAAACTTCCAGAGTTGTTGCCAGTCTGGAACTAATTTTCCCGAGCAAGACCCTAGTTGCTCCAGGCATGCGACCTGACATATATAACAATTGTAAGTCACTTTGGATGAAAAAAGTGTCAGCTAAGGAATAAATGTAACACAGGGAACTCATTTCAGTGTCAATTCTTTAAAATGTCTTTTCCCACTTCAGGACAGAGGACCACCAAACCTGTTACATACAGTTAACAAGCTCAGAGAGCTAGCACTAGAATATACCGGCTAACTAGTGTGTTAGCGGCTAGCTTGACTCCTACAGTAGTTCACCAACTATCTCCGTGGGTACACGCTACGTCACCGAGCTTCTAGCATCACCTGTTTCGCTTTTACATGACTTTGCTGTTCCGTTTTCTGGCGTGACCAGGGCTTACCTTACTTTGCTTATAACGAAAAGAAAGATAGACGAATAGGTCCACATGCCAGCCTCAAACAGTGGGTGTTCTGGGACTCATAGGGTTAAATAATCCAGGAATTTATGAATTAGTATATAGTTCTGTGTCTGTATTTTTTCCCAGTATATTTTAGGAGTATTTTATTCAAGAGTTCATCAAACCAACTGAAAGCCTCTTTCGTATGAACAGCGCAAATTCCTGGAAGGAAAGCATGATGTGAGAGGCCTGTGGACAGTGATTGCAGAAAACGGTGTTACTGCATGGTGGCGGTCAGTGATTAGCTGATTACAACTGCACCAGATAATCTGACTGATGCCATGCTAGGCCACTACCCCCTTTGGCATGAACTAACCTCCAGAGTAGTGGCAGAGGCACGGATCAATTAGACCTTGACACACACAGTCATGCTGATGAAAGGAAACAGAAAAAAAAAAGACATAATGTGTAACACTGTGAATCTGTTTCAGACACATCACTGGAGTCAATTCCAGATCCACCAACCTCAGCATCTTGCTCTGTGTGTGTGTGTGTGTGTGTGTGTGTGTGTGTGTGTGTGTGTGTGTGTGTGTGTGTGTGTGAGTGTATATGGCTGTGTATGGTTTCCGTGTGTAAGAACGGGGTGTATGATGTTTTCCCTTTGGCACCAGAGGGGTGAACCATCAATCTATCAATTACAGCTTGGCTCAGCCCCTTCTCTCCTCCCCGAGGGCATGGCAAGGCACGCTTTAGTGAGATCCACACCCCTCTCCCATAGATCCATGGTGGAGATGCCACGCAGGGCTGCTACTTTAAAACGCCTCCTGTGAATGGTAGGCGGGTGGAGTGCCTTCTGCTCAACACATCAATATGTAAAGCCTAAGCAGCTGCTTAACACCAATTAGAAAGATATTAGCCCTGTAGCCAAAGCATAAAGCACTCTGAAATACCCACGTCTTTTGCTGGAGAACAAAGTGTTGTTTTAATAAGCTGATACAATGCATGGTTCAGTGGCTCCATAAAGAATCTTGCAATTCAGATAGAGGCGCATTCATATTTTCAGTTTTTCCCAAAACAGTGTGTGGAGACCATCAGAGGCAAGAATCTGAATGGTAATTCTCAGCTACGGTATTTTTTTTGTTTGTTTGTAGGAGCATTGATCCTGGGGACCAGGTGGTGGCGTCCTCTCTCCTAAGGGCTAGTTAGGCATGATGCTCTGTGACTGATACTGAGGGATGTGCTGGCTGCCTCCCAGTCACTTACCAGCTGTCTCTTATCCCCCGATCATCCACTAACACACATGGCTAAAGGAAGACACACTGTTCCTTCTCCCCCTGGCTCTCCTGAGGGCGAAGGCGAAGAGTACTGTCCTTTGTGAGAGCCTAGTGAAGGAGCCTCGGTAAAAAACAGCCGTCGAGTTGAGCCGCTGCAACAGCACATGGTGAGTAAGCAAGAGAGAGAGGACAAGTGGCATTCTTCCAGAGCCAGAAAATGTTATGTAACATCCAAAGAAATAGATTTACTATTGTACAACATCATAGATTATTCCCTGCTCATGGTAATCGCTTTCATTTTAATGAGGCAGAAAGGATCAGGATTTATATTTGCAAGGAAATTACTTCTTTCATCACCTGGTGTGAGGTTGTACCTTTTACAAGAGAGCTACAAAGGTTGTAACTAAGAGGTTGTTAGAACCACTGAGCAAATACCAAATGGTTCTTTTTAACCGATGTTTCTTCCTGCACA
>NW_024041813.1:0-20203 GCF_014851395.1 Micropterus salmoides | reverse complement strand
TGTTTAGCACAGTCACCTCGCAGCAAGAAGGTTGTGGGTTCAAACCCCGGTTGCCCCGGCCTTTCTGTGTGGAGTTTGCATGTTCTCTCGGGTGCTCCGGCTTCCTCCCACCATCCACAGACATGCAGCTACGTTATTAGTAGCCTTGTGTGGATGTGAGCGTGAGTGGTTGTTTGTATATGTGTGGCCCTGCGATGGACTGGTGACCTGTCCAGGGTGTACCCTACCTTTCGCCAATGACAGCTGGGATTGGCTCCAGCCCCCCGCAACCCTGTACGCAGGATAAGCGGTTGACGATGGATGGATACTTTTCTTCATTAGAAAGAGTAGTTTTGTATTTTTAGTCAACTGTACTTACTGTACAGTTAAAAAAATACTTACTTTATTTATCAGACAGCTTCAGATGTCTGAAGTTTAAATATAAGAGTAGGCTACTTAGACCACTTACAGCTCCTCTTTGCTTTTGTGTAAGTTTCTGAAACAGGACTTTGAGTATTTCCATAGTTCTTATAGATAAAATTACTCTGGTATTTCACATTTGACTAAAGTAATTTTCGTCTGTAGGCGGCGCCAAAGTGTTAGCATAGGGTGGCTATTCAGTATCAAGTACAGATTAAAACCATCAACAACATATTAATTAAATTGACATTTGTTACAGATGCCAAGTATTCAGATGAGATTATTTCTACTACAAACAACCTCTACTGCTGCCACCACCTATTTCTTCCACCTGTTTTATAAGACATGAGGTTTTCTTACAAACCTTTCAAGAAGATTAATCTGCCCCCCCCGAGAAATTTGAATACCAAACAGGGACAAAAGTTTTGGATTAAACCTGCTAGCTGATGGAATAAAAGACCTCATACAACAGTTTGTGTCACCTGTAGGGAGGTAAAACCGCCACCTTGAGAAAAGCAAATTATACTCGCTATATAAAAGCAGCTGGGAGTCTAATAATAATAATAATAATAATAATAATAATAATAATAATATAATAATACTTTTATTCTTGATTTAAATCATGCTTTTTAAGAGCCAGTCACACAGTGCTTCACAGATATGATACACAAATGCAAATACAAATACAGTACATCAGCAACCATGTATACACATACAATAGGCTACATAGAAAGATTAAAGCATACGACCAAAATAAAACTTGTACTGCTGGTCTACAGTCAGGCTCCCTTTAATGATTTTGTACAGATCCTACCCTGCCAAGATAAAAAACATGTTAAGAGTTAAAAAAATTTTAAAGAGTTAAATGTTAAAGTATGTATATGACAAAGTGATGCAATTACAAACAAATGAACCATGTGGATAAGGTCCCTGATTCCATAATGCAAAGATTTTTGGTGAGCTTTAAAAAAATATATTTATAAAAGATATCCTTAAAAAAAATATACTTTATCTTGTGACTTAAAAAGGGTTCAGTCATCTGCGCTAATTTTCGACAGCCAATCACAGACAAACAAAGTCCGGACCAACACTGTACTATTTGCACGTTGTTTAAGTTGTTTGCATCAGGACCATCAGGGTCCAGGTCAGCATCACGGTCATCAGGGCCATCAGGGTCCAGGTCAGCATTCAGCATCACGGTCATCAGGGCCATCAGGGTCCAGGTCAGCATCACGGTCATCAGGACCATCAGGGTCCAGGTCAGCATCACGGTCATCAGGACATCAGGGTCCAGGTCAGCATTCAGCATCACGGTCATCAGGACCATCAGGGTCCAGGTCGGCATCACGGTCATCAGGGCTATCAGGGTCCAGGTCGGCATCACGGTCATCAGGGCCATCAGGGTCCAGGTCGGCATCACGGTCATCAGGGCCATCGTTTGTTGATGAAGACCTCAGATGTTTCAGCTCACAGCCGTCGCCACCTTTTGCTCCGTCCTTCCTCTGAGTCTCATCATATATTTCTCTATGAGAACATGGACACAAGTTTAAAACACTTCTTAAAGGAAGTTGGTGTGAACACAATGAAATCTTGTAGCTTCACAATCAGCCACCGCAAACCTGCTCACAACAGCAGGGCTTTAAATGTTAATAAGAATATGTGGGACAGGAGTTTGTTTTGTAACTTACAGATCATTCCACGTCTCACCAGAACCCCGACGAGAACGCAGATAATGATGACAATCCCAACGACAGTGGAAGGGACAATGGCAATAAGCTGCCTGTTGTCCCCATCTGAAAGAAAATCAGGAGATATAGGCTGCCTTTGAAACGGGTAAAAATGTTGTCTCAGGACGTGTCTAACAGGACAGCGAGGCATCGAATGCTGTTCGTAACCGATCAAATTATCTATTCCTGTCTCCTAAGATGCCTTCAAACTGCCCCTCACGGTCAGTTCTGAAGGCAGCGTCGACGGCGACTCGATGCTGCCTATTTCCTATAAATCTGTGCTTCTGCGGTTGCTTGCTGAAAATGGGAAGGACAGTGGACAAACGAGCCAAAATTCATCCGCAAATGGCTATAAGTTTATGAGAAATCTGTTCAAACTTAAACGGCACATTTACAAAAATACTAAAAGACAAATAACCAATGAAAAACAACAGAATTTCATCATAAAGTAATTTACCAGGATTGCTCGGTTCATCTGGCGGAGGTCTAGTTGTGCTGGTCACTGTTAAAAAAAGGTGGACAAAACTGTTGTCAGTACTAAGAAAACAGATTAAAATATCTTCTAGCAGTCAAAACAGAGGGACCTGCTGTGTGCTTTAGTAGCTCGTGAAGGATAAGGTGCTAAATTTAACAGGTTTTTTTAATCTGACATACACATTAACATATTAAGACAGGATGTGACATTGCATGTTTTAGTAGAGGTCCTCGTTTAAGAAACGTGACTAATGAAATACATCATGACCCGCTGAAATAACAGTGGGGGGACAAAGTGCATTATGGGATTTTTTTTGTGTGTGAGTTTGCCAGTTGTGACGGAGACAAATTCAAATGCGAAACGAAGCAGGGATTCAAATCAGGGTCTAAGCCACAAACTTAATTAGGATAATTATCTCCAATTCTGACAAACCTTATAGTATCTGAAACTGTATGAGCTCACCTTGCTCAACAACAGTGAGATCAGTAACACAACTGGTCTCCAGTTTTGGGACAAAACAGCTGTACGGTCCTGTGTCAGCCAGCTGCACTGAGGAGATCTGCAGAGTCATGTTTCCTCTGCTCAGGTCATCAAGGTTAACAGTAGTCCTGCCTCTGTAATGAGCCATCTGGTCATTGGGATTTTCCTGCTTGTGCCGGTACGCGTAGACCACCTTGTTGAGGTCAACTCTTTTCCAATCGAAAGTACGATCCACCGCTGCGTGCAGGGACCAGATAACATGGTAGAGTGACCGTATCACCTTCCAGCGCCTGGATTCTCGAATTCGGGCAAATGGCATGAGGCTCTCCTGGGGAAACAAACAAACATTGACACAACTTGAACTTGATGGTTTTCAAACATTTAAATACACAGATTTTCTGTTTTTCTAGTTCAGTGGTGCAACAATTCCTTAAAAGTAAAAGTGCTGCTCCATCTCGTTCACTCAGCTGCTTCATCAGATCCGGAGACAGTCCTCCTAACCTGAATAATTTGATGTACTGGCAAAGTTTATATACCTGGCAGTAGTGGTGTGACAAGATCTCGTACCTAGTAAGCATCTGCAACTCTCCACACTGAACTGTAAATCTCAGCACAGTGCGTACAGATACATGCAGGAACACGTTATGAAGTTAAGGAGTAATAATGTGGAAACTGTAGATATTCTAATATTACAGAGTACAGTGTGACCTACTGAGAAATAATCTGGTGTTCGGGAGGAACTTAAAAACAGTTTACACTCCTATTTTAACTATAATGAGCCTAATCAGTGAGAGCCACACAGGTCACTAACGAGTGTCCACCATATTAAAGGGAGTGCCACCTCAGCAGAGGACATTATACAGATGTTTTGTACTGGAGGCGCTAGTCTGTGCAGCACATCTACTCTACTAGGTGAGAGTGTTTTACGTTAGTTTAGCTGTTAAAAGACCGTATTTTAAATGGTGTGCATTGACTCAAAGTTTTTCAGTGACTGTCGTGTTTGTGTCCTTTACTGTACATAACAACTGTGACGGGACATAACATCAATCATCTTCTACAGCTGTTAGATAAACACTCCTGGTTTTCACTCCAGCTATTTACTGTAGAAATATCCTCATACTTCTACTTCTTGTACATCAGCAGTTATATTGAAATGTTTTGGATTATTGCTTGGAACAATTCAGCAGAGTCTGACAAGCCCTGAAGCTGAACCCAAGACTCCCTCTCTCATTTTTCAATTAAACGCAGTTTATTGGGATGAATGTTTAGGTTGAACAATGTTGCCAAAACAGAAAGTAACATATACACAATATCTCGCTCACTGTAATACTGAATAATGTTAAATCTGCTGCTTTGACAGAAGACCAACAATGCCATATTATTGCCAAAGGCTTTAATTCATGATCAGAATAATGGCTAAATGGGGCTTTTCAAAAAACATTCAGGGCAAGTGGAAGTTTTAGCAATGCTACCGCTAATATTAGCTGTATTTCCTAAACGTTTTCAACAACATACCAGTCTTACAAACCTAAAAACACGTTAACGTTAGTGCTGACAACTTTAAGGTAATCTAATTATAAGGTATACCGTTAAGTTAACGTTAGCTTAGCATTCTTGCTAACAGTTACTCCTTTAACTTACTGTTTTCAGCTAACAGGGAAATGATGTTACTCTGTAAGGTTAGCGTTACAACGTGCGGAGTAAAACCAAAACTGTATAAATCAAGGTGTTGTAGTCCCAGTCGGGTAGTTCGGGATGCACCAAACTACAGGAAGTACATTCTTCTTCTGGGTTTATGGCGGGTCGCAAACCGCCTTGTTTAGGTGCATACCGCCACCTACTGTACCAGATTTTTACTACGACTCATGATGAAATAGGCTACACAACATTTTCAGGAACATTAGGCTACAAACTCACATTTTTTAGATCAGCACATACAGATAAAAATCTCACTGCGTTTTTCATGGCAGTAAATTATTGTTACCCAAAAATTAATTGCGGTTGGTTTAGTTTTATTTTATTGTAAGCTGTTAAGAATAGACGTCTCCGCCCCGAGATTGAAACTGCTGATTTTCTACTAATACCAATGTGTGTGTGTATAGTGTATTTATATATATATATATATATATATATACACACACACACAAAATTCCTTAATAGGCTAATTATGGCCAATGTTATTAATAACGTATTACAATTAACGTTATAATGTAGTGAAATCCAAATAAACCACTCTTAATTATTTGCTTGAAATTCTTCGTCAGACGTGTGATTTAGGGTAAATTAACACACGGACCCACGGGGGCCACATTTCACGACAAAAAGTGTTTTAGTACCACAGTTTATAGGCCTATTTAAAAACAGCTTACGTATTTAAAAAAATTATGTTTTATAATCACAATAACAGGTGAATTCAGGTTGAGTGGGACACTTCAGCTTATGAGTACTATACAGGGTTAATTTTGTAAGCCAATCACAACAATTGTTATTGTGTTGTTGTTGAATGTCTATTGGATATGAAACAGAGGTTGTGATTGGTGGGACATCAAGAAGTGGTCCCGTAGTTCTTTTTCAAATTGGTTGACTCCTGGGACCTCGTGGTAAACCACCCGGCAAGTGGAAATCTATATAAAATTACAAGGATGATAATTCAGTCATTTATGATTTAACAATAACATTTTTGCTTTTAAATGTCTTTATACTGTCTGTAGATTAGAGATTAATTACAATAAGGATGTAACTGGATCAAATATTTGAAAATTAGATTTACAGCCTTATCAACCTGACAGTGTTAGATAAAGTGGGACAGGGCGTTTCAGGTTGAGTGGGACACTTTTAATGCTAATGCTAGTAAGCACAGTGCTGCAGTTTCATGAAAAAAAAGATAACATTTTAAAGTTGTTGGTAAGAATAATGTATCTGAGTATCAATGGTTGGTAATTTCTTAAATACACTAGGCTACACAAAAAATGGCCCCCATGCAAAGAAAAGATTAACAGAAAGAGAGGAATTAGTGAAAGGGGGACAGGATGCGGAGAAGGTAGGACAACAATGTAGGAAGGGAAGAAAACTGGAGGGAAGAGAAAATGGCAGCGACGTTGAGGAATATAAAGGACAGGAACCTAAAGTAAGGTTTTTAGCCAAGGCATGGAACACCCTGATATTGACATTACAAAAGTGAGTGAAAGGGCTGAAGAGAGGCATCAGGTAAAAGCCCCAAATAGTTTCAAAAATGCATTTAATAACTCTTACATAGCCTAGTATTAATAAACTAAAGACATTTTGCCTTTAGGCTACTTGCAAACATGATTTGTTTTTTTTTCCCCCACACATTGTTGAATATTTTTTACTAAATTATATCTCTGTGTTACTGTACACTAACATTATATATGCTGTTAAATGTTAATATAATATTAAAATGATTATTATGTTATTATATGTTGTAAAAAGTATTTCTCATGTGTTTAATGTTTCATTTTAACTTAATAGTGTCCCACTTTATCTAACAAAGTGTCCCACTCAACCTGATTGCTTCCAGTTTGCCGAAGAGGGTGACAGATGATGTTTAAAGATAAACAATTTGATAATAAATCAATAAATTGGCTTAATTTCACCATAGATGTCTTCACAACAACCTATTTTAAAAAAACTACATACAATTTTAATACATTCTAACTGATTTGGGATGTTTAAAAGGCAAACCAACTTTACCTGACTTCACCCTAGGCCTAACTCATTATTTAAAGTTTTATAGTTTCGGGTTACTTTTACTTACCTCAAGTGCAAGTTAGGACGAAGACAAGTACAAACCAAAATGAATAGTCAACAAGAGAGAGCTTCACAGAGATTTCCATGTTTGCTTCACCTCACACCAGGCTGTGTCTCTGATCTCAATCTTGATCTTTCCGACTGTCTAGCTTGTCTGCACGCCTTCTCCGAGCTTAAATCCGACATTATTTACAATTTCTGTGACAATTCTGTGTCCAGGACACCGACCACAAGATCTGTCTCATTCTCATTCTTCCCGGCACCAAAGATCCCTCCACATTTTCACCCTGGGTCCCCTGGTGGATTCTTGCCCTCTCATGAATCACATTAAATTAATTTACCGCTTTCCTCCCAACTAACACAACACGGTCCACGCAAGCACTTCCTCGTCTTTGTCGAGCTCGGTCGCCGTTCTGTAGCTGGATCCTCCGCCTCCACTCAGGCCAGAACTCCCGATGACTGAAATCAAAGTTGTCCGGCGGTGGGAACGTCGCCATGGTCGACTTCTTACAATATACAATGTTTAAAGACCAGTCTGTGCGAGTATTCTCAAAATACTGACATTACAAACGTTGCGTAGACATGGATTGTATAAATAGCATATAGGACGGGTCACACACACTCTTTATAAAAGAACACGCCCCAAATCAGTCCGTGCTGACGTCAAAGTAGTCCAATCCCAGCTCTCCCTTCTTGCTTGTGTGGACCTAAAGTCCAGGCTAATTGCCTAATCCATTTTACATCTTCTTGAATGTGTTATTGTACTACTATACAAAATAGTCAAGTTAAACTAGAAAAGAAACATACTGGCTAACAGCACTCATAGTTTCAGTTTTCTGTTTGAGCACACATGAAAACATAAAACAGTCATGTTGTCTCCATTCACCCCAATGAAAATAACGTTTACCTTAATATAATTAATATCCTAGATTTCAGTCTAATCAACACAACATTTGCTAATACAACAGCACATATGCGCCAAACTTACTAAACACTGTGAGGAAGTGGTGGAAAAGGTTGAGGGCAGGTTAATTGTTCCTGCCACAAATATCTTAAAGAGGAAGAGTTTTATCTAACAAACTGTACCTTCTGACAAAAGCTGCCATGTTTGGTTTCCAAACGGTTTGTGACAAAAAGTGCAGTCTATTCCCGTTTTTGGACCAACAGATCCCAGTACAGAGGAACCTTTTGAAACATTTTGAAAGACATTAACAAAGATTTTGCCTACTGTTTTTTTTTTTAATCTTCTTCCTAAACTTCTCGGCAGACATAATTTTCATTATTAACTTGAATAATATTTTAGCTAGATTTTAAATCCATAAAAATATAGGGCTTACAATATTACCCTCCTTTTAAATTTTTGCCCATTTGTGCCAATATGAGCGCCTTAAAGAATATTAAATCAGTGGCCTAATAAAAAGGACTCACACTTACCTGTAACAGTTTCTGCAAACAGTATAATACAGAGCAGCTTTACATGTGTCCCTTCCATGATCAACTCAATCAGTCTAAAAGCAGCTCCAAACATAAGGCTCTCAATGAGAATGTTTCATGCTGTTTTCTGACTTTCTTTTCTTCATATGGGAGTGGGGGCAGGACCGTGGAAAGAGGGGAGGGGACTGTGAGCACAGACAGAATCACCTTCCAGGCAGAAAAGGATGTTCCCAACATTTATTTGCACTTAGATAGTGAAACATTGCAGCTATGTTTCCTAGTTGTTTTATATCAATGTGTCGCTTTAAAGTCATCTTGTTGATCGTCATGTCCCGTGCCACCTGATGAATGGACGTCCCATTCTGTAGGCTACCTCTCCCACTACTCTGTCCAAATCCAAAAGAGGTGTTGAAGCCTGTCTGTCTTTATATATGATTTCTGGTCTTAACTGCATATTGTCACATCATTTCAGTAATGCATAAGACCGCAATGTAAAATTACAGTAAAAAAAAAAGTAACTTTAATCATTTTTTAACCTTTTTGAGCCTCAAAAAGGTACATGCATGTACCTTGAGGTCCAATAATAAGCCCTATGGGGTACATTAGTCTAAATTGTACCTTGGGGGACAGAAATGGACTCCTACTGTACCCCTATTTCTGACAGTGTAGAGAATAATATTGACCTACTAGCACAATAGGCCTACTACATACAGGGTAGTTCTCCAAGTGTCTGAGATAGCAATGCTCAGATAAACAGTCCAGTCACATGTAAACATAAAATAACTGGTCTCAGTAAGAGTCAAAGTAGTTCCCTATCTTACACAAACTCAGTAAACTGGAACTTTAAAACTTTCTCAGGTTTTACATTTCAGTCTGTTTCTGTGCAATATTTCAGAAGGATTCTCTGCAAATAAGATGATAAATACACTTTCTGAGTCATCTCTCTTCCTGAGACTTCCCTTGTACTTGGCCTTGGTTTCTCCTCCCCTTCTCCTCTTGTTTGTTCTCTCTCTCTCTCTCTCTCTCTCTGTCCCCTCCTCGGTCTTGTTTCCTCTCTCTCTCCGAGTTGGTTGCTCTCTCTCTCTCTCTCTCTCTCTCTCTGACTGTACCCAACCATCACAGCAGCATTTCAGATGACAACAAACAGATGCCTCTTAAAATGGGTAAGGGAAACAAACCAACAAACATAAATAAGTTAGCCTGCTGACAGAAGGTGATTGTGAGGCAAGGAAACGTTGCCCTGGTACAGACACTAATGGTTTTATGTTCATTCTGTTCAGTTCAAGAACTCGATCACTTTCATTGATAAACAAGAGAGACAGCAAATAAATCTGAGAGGGTCCTAAAGGACAGAGTATAAGATTTTGTCCCAGGGTCCATCTGACAGGATTTTAGCTTTTAGATTATTTCTTTATTACAGAAAGTGCACAAAAACTATGACCAATACAGCCACCATACCTTCTGTCATTGGTGATGGTTGAGTCCTAGTCGGGGTTTCTCCACAAAGGTATGACTCACAGAAAGACAAGAGACCTCTGACGCTTCATTATATACTGAGGAACGTTTCATTAGTCATCTCTGGCAGGACTAAGGAAAAGGAACTTTATTTTGCTGATGATACTTTTGTTCTTAAATACAAGACTATAGCACTTCCACCACATGTCATGTGAGAGATTAAAGTTACATCATAAGGTGAGGGACAATCAGACGCGCTGACAGCTACAGTTTGTAAATACGACTCATATTACTGTCAGAGGAAAACTATTATCTGAAATAATCTGACTTTGATTAACAGTATTTTCACCCCCTTTAGAAGTTTTCATGTTTTATTGAATCCTAGATTTAATTTGACTTTTCAACGCTGTTACATGAAAACGACCGTCCAGGTTCAGGTGTGTTTATACTACAATCAGCTGAAACCACATGGCTGCACACAGGTGATCTCCACTTAATGACGTGACTTCTGAAACAGACTGTCTGCACCTGTGATCATTTAGGTCTGTCCTGTTAAAGGCTGTGAATACAACATGTATTTATGTTTGTTAAACATTTTGATCATTTTGTTGTTCTGTTTTCACTGTGACTTTAAATCTGCTTTGATTCAATGTTGTAAAACAATAAAACATGTTCCACCGTGGTTAATACTTCTTACAAGTGCTGAATATTTGAGATACTAGTACTTCACATAAGTAGTAATTTTGTTAAACTATACTTTTCTCCATATAGTATAGTTTATATATATTTTTTTGTTAAACTAAACTTTTCTTCAGGGCGGCGCGGTGGTGCAGTGTTTAGCACAGTCACCTCACAGCAAGAAGGTTGTGGGTTCAAACCCCGGTTGCCCCGGCCTTTCTGTGTGGAGTTTGCATGTTCTCTCCGGGTGCTCCGGCTTCCTCCCACCATCCAAAGACATGCAGGCTACGTTAATTGGTGACCGTTGTCCTTAGGTGTGCACGTGAGTGGTTGTCTCTCTATGTGTGGCCCTGCGATGGACTGGCGACCTGTCCAGGGTGTACCTTGCCTTTCGCCTGATGTCAGCTGGGACTGGCCCCAGCCCCCCCACGACCCTGTATGCGGGATAAGCGGTTGACGATGGATGGATGGTATTGTTGTGTTACTTTTGACCCACCTGTGTGTTACCTTTGTCCCAGCTGAGGGGGTCGAATGTAACAATGTGCCACTTATTTAAAGGGAAATTATACGGAAGTCGTTCTACATTTGTACAAAATACCATCTGATATTGATAGACCACACCTGTTAGTGACCACAGCAAAAATATATCTCTGTCTGAAACATTATCTTTTAAAATCAGGTTTTTCTGAAAAATGGTACTTTCGCCCCTGCTCTCCCCTTGTTGAAGTACAACGACTTCCCCAAGTTGTTTCATGTAAAAGGACTTAGAGGAGACTGATTTAAACCACACCTTTATTAATACAGATATATCTGGAGACACTTCCTGCACGCTACCTAAGTAAGGGTCTGACTGCTCTTCCGCTAAGCTGTGTATGTGTGTTGATGAGACATCACCCAGCTGCACATCCCATGTTACCTTATATGGAAGTTGTCAATAGGTGTAGAATATTTCTAGTGTGCCTTAAGGGCTGTCATGTGAGTGTGTGTGTGACTGTATTCAGAAAAGTGTGAAGTGTGTCAGCGTGTATTATGGTCAGGGCCCGGTTTCCTGTTGTTCAGCACAAGGGGTTGTGTTGTATATCCACACCCTATGTGTTTCTGAAAGCATTTGACTCGCGAAAAAAATTGGCTGAGTCACTCTTTCTCTGTGCATAGGGTGTGGTGACTGAGAGTTTGTGAGTGATTTCCAACTTTTTTTTCCCCACGCCTACGTTTTTACTGTATGATCGTAGGTCCTAAACTGACTTTGGTTTTAATTAATTTTTTATTCTGGGCAGCGAGGCTAGCAGGTTGGAAGACCAGGAAGAGTCAGATGTTGGGTCAGGGCCAGACGGATGTGGTGCAGAGTCTGGTTGCGGCTCGTAGAGCACGCTTTTTACACACTGACTAGTAATCTGGAATCATATAATCATTCATTCTCTGAAAATCAGCCGATAAATACATCTCAAACCCATACAAGATTATAAATCTGACATCAGCCACAAACATTAAACTTAAAGAATATGAAATCAGTAAGAAGAGAAAAATAAACCTAACTGTTACTGCAGTAAACAGATCAATACTCAGGAGCTTCAGTTCCCTTCCATCATGAAGTTATTGCAGTTATTAATCGTGCACTAGTTTTCTCCACCAAGCTGCACCATGCTGGTCCCCATATAGACCTGTTCCAGATGACTGCAGAAGTCTGCCTCATAGACTTTATTCTTTGTCTTCTCTACTGCTATCTGGCAGCAGCCAGCCCTGCGACCTGCGCTGATACCACATACTTATTGAAAGAGGGACGGAGAGCAACGTGTTGAGACTCTCCTGTGGAGATTTCGTGAGCACTGAGTCCCTCTACTGGGTTCAGAAGCTGCTTTATTTTTGAGAGGCTGTGTTTTTAAATCTTTGTATGACCTGCGTTATAACCCATCTCTATCAAGGACTGTTTAGAACCTGGATTCTTTTTAAGTGGTGCAGACTGGAACACACAGCCTCACTGTTTGGGCCCCTGGAGGAGCCTTTAATCTATGGTTGGGGGACCCTTTCCCTGAGATGGGTCTCAAAATGGGCTGAACTGGATCAACAGGACCCTTGCTGGTCTCTGATTCTGCTGCTAAAATGGACCTATTGTGTTAAACAGGGTGAACAGGCTCTGAGAGGAAAGATGCAGAAAAGTAACAACTTCTAAAGTTTGTAGTGGGACAAGATAAATGATTTGGTGAAACTCAGAGTCCAGGTGATTTCAGATTCTTTTCCCTGATGAAAACACTGTGGAATTTATTTCACAGAGGTGTTTCTCTACATTTGTTCAGTCGTTGAGAGGGAGCTGGAAACACTTCTTCTGAGTCTAACAAAACACTGATGATCAGATGGTTTTCTAACTGATTCCTTGTGCTCTTCAGCTAATCACAGGTCAAATATCATTTTACTTAAAAAGCCAATAGCTCATGGAATAAAATACCTCATGCTGTCACATTGTGGGTGTGTCTGCTCTGTTTTGGTTCTCAGTCATGTTATTCGTAGTCTTGTTAGTATGTTTTGGGTTCTGTCCTGTCTATTGCCCGGTGTCCAGTATCTGTTATATAGTTAGTCTGTGTTTTGAGTTTCAGTTATTTCTTGTGTCCAGTTACTCTGTGTGCTTGTGCTGGTTGGTCTGTTACGGTCTGTGTGTGGTTGTGGGGTTATGATCCGGTTAGTTTTGACCTTTCTGCTTTAGTTTCCGTGTAGCCTTGTTTATTATTTTATTCATCCATTTAAGTTTACCTAGTATGTGTCTTGTATTTTAGGATTAGCTCTCTGTCTTTGCGCCTCATTCTGTGTCTCGGTTCATGTCTGTGTTTAGTGTTCAGTAACCTTTGTTGTGTCTGTTACCCCGGTAATCCCTCTACATGTGAGTCTCTCTGTTTTCCCCCGCTCTCTCTCGCCTGCCTGTGTCTCATTAGTCTCATGTCCCTCACATGTGTACTCCCTCCCAGCTTGTTAACCCTGTGTATATATCCTTGCTTGTTTCCCCTTAGTCTTTGTCTGATCATTGTCGCATGTATGCTCAGTTGGTTGTCTGTTCTGCAAGTTGCTACTTTCCCGTTCTGTTTTTGGATGTACCAGTTCCCTGTACCCGTGAGTTTTTGTTCATGCCTGTCTGTCTAGCCCTGGATTAAATACTCTGGAACTAGACCTCTGCTCTCTCTGTCACGTCTTTAGGCTCTCACCTGCTCTGCGCACCCAGCAAACGTGACGCATGCACCTGTTTGTCTCACCTGTAAGGACGTAAAAATAAAGTATATCTTCTTAAAACCGCCGCCTCGAGGGAAGCAAATTAAACTCGCTATAAAAAAGCTGCTAGGAGTCCAATGATGAATTTATTCTTAATTCAAATAATGCTTTAAGAGTCAAAGTGCTTCACAAATAGGATACAAGACAAGTTTAAATACACATACAGTACATCAGCAACCACATATACACATATACATTACACATGATACACAGAAAGATTAAGGCACAATAAACAAAACTTAAGGCAAACAGTGTTTTATAGAAGGCCAACCTGTAGAGTTTCAGCAGAGTGCAATGAAGGTAAAGAGAAGTTCCAGTCTAAACAAGAACAGATTAGGATGAGCACAAGAAGTTTCATGTGTTTGGCTTAAAATGTAGGTTTGGTTTACTGAACGAGTGTAGTGATGAGGGGTTCACATAAAGACTAGGTGAGCCTACTATCACCTGAATAATATTTCAAGGATTAAAGGACTTATGTCTCAGCAGGACCTGGAAAAACGTGTCTATACATTTATCTTCAAAACGACTCGACTGCTGTAACGGTGTCTTTACAGATCTCCCTAAAACCTGAATCAGACAGCTGCAGCTGATTCGAGTCCTCACTAAGACCAGAAAAGTGGATCAGTCCAGTTCTGAGGTCTTTACACTGGCTTCCTGTCTGTCAAAACTAAACCTGGAGAAGCAGTGTTCAATTTCTATTCTCCATATCTGGAACAAACTCCCAGAAAACTGCAGGTCTGCTGAAACTTTCAGTTCTTTTAAAATCAAGACTGAAGACTTTTCTTTTATCACTGCCACTAATTAAACCAAACAATGCTGTAGATTAATAACTTGAACTGTAACTTTAACTGTCCCGTTTTAAATTTCTAATTGTCTATTAACATTAGTTTGTTAACTTTATATTTCTCTATGTGGCTTTTAAGTTTTAGTTAAAACGCTTTGAATTACCTTGTTGTTGAAATGTGCTATACGAATAAACGTTATTGAGGTCATTCCCTGAGAAGCGAAGCTGTGCGTTATCGCCATAGCAATGTTCAGAGACACCAGTGGAGTCGACCCAGAGGTCGCATCTACAGAGAAAACAGAACAGGTCCAAAGATCGCCCCCTTGTGGGACACCAGAGTAATTGTTAATGTAAACAGTGAACTTTCTGTCAGATGAGTTTGAGATGAACCGTTTGAGTGCAGCTCCAGAGAAACCAACTCAGTTTAGTATCTGTCAGTAAGATGACCTGAGGTTCTGTGTGACTGAAAATTGGTAAAGATAACTTACACCAGTTTCAGGCTAACTTTGGTATCTTTCAATCTTTGTTCTTGTGTATAGCACCGTCCCTCATGTACATGAATTTATGGATAAGAGCAACAGACACGATTAATATTAAAAAGGATGAAAGGTTGCTGATTTTTGGAGGGCTGACAATTAAACAAATATATTCTTTAAAGAAAATGACCTGATGGTTTGGGCCATCACTTTACTACTTGCACATTGTTCAAGTTGCCTGCATCGGGGTCACTGTTTGTTGATGAAGTCCTCAGATGTTTCAGCTCACAGCCGTTTGCCGCCTCCGACTTTTGCTCCCCCTGTCCTCTGAGCCTCGTCATACTTTTCTCTGAGAACATCAGAATCAGAAGGAGCTTTATTGCCAAATAGTGTTTTACACATACGAGGAATTTGCTGTGGTGATAAGGTGCAACACGTAGACAAGCATACAGTCGACATAAATAAATGTAGAAATATATAAATATGGAATGGAAGAACAACGTTGCAGATTTATACATGTGCATTATTCTGGGTCTGTGCCGTGCAGAAGTAACATATTTCCTATTCTTTAATCTCAGCTCCTGTAGTTTCTAACAGCAACAAACCCGCTCACACAGCAGGTCTTTAACTGATACTAAAAGTCAGTGGGGGAGAGTTTGTTCTGTAACTTACGGATCGTTCCACGTTTCACCAGAACCACAATCAGAACTCCAAAAAGAAGGACAACAGTGGAAATGATAACAGCGCGGGCAGTCTCTCTGTTTCTACCATCTGGAGGAGATATCAGAGGATACTGAATTGAGAACCAGCACAGACTCATTATGATATTTATTCCACTATTTATTTACTTATTTCACTAATTCATGTTTGGTGTACAGCTCATGCAGCATTTTCTCATTACTTGTAGTGGTGTTCAACCACACTGATGGTTTTATTTGTCCTGGTTTTTGAGATTTCTGTCCCCAAGACATCTGCCTCACCACAATACAGTGGAGGACAAGTAGTAATCCTAATTATCCAGAGCAACCCATAATCCACAGATCTTAATGATGCTGTAGTGACGATCGAACGGGAAATAAGAACATTGACACACATGGCTGTATTTTGAAAGCAGATATCTTCTAGCAGTCAGACAAAGGGACCCGGCTGTATGTTTGAGTGGCTCGTAGTGGATAAGGTGCTAAATTAAATTATTATTTCACTTCTTCCTAACTCCACAAAACCAGATTTCATCTTCGGACTTGTAGTTTTCACCCGCAACTGACACCAACTCTAGTGACATCATGTGAGGACATTTATCTTTATATTTATCCTTTATGAAAATGCCTGCGTTTTAAAATTAAACTGTAGTAGTGTGGATGTAGCCTGAGACATAAAAGTCTTCATACTACTTTTCACCTACGCAGTAGTACTTCCTAACACTGTAAACATGGATGTGTAAAAATCAGTGGAGTTCTGTAAAACTGTTCTGCCACATTACTGTTCCCAGTGTCAAGAGTGACCCTCCATGATCAGCCACAAACAGGTTCAATGTTATGTTATTACTGAGCTGATTATTATAATTAGAGATTCCCCAAACCTGGTTTTCCCCGCCAATACGTTTATTTATTTGTGGCAGCAAACCACAATATCAACGCTGACTGCCACATTTGATTTTAGTTTTAACCATATTTACACTACTGCACCATAAATTGGTGGAATCGTATTCGGTTATAGAGCTGGAAGCAGTGCATAGATTAGCTCAGCCCCTCCTCTTGCTCTCTCTCACAAAACACATGGACAAGGGACCCGTCTGAATAGCCCCTACTCTTCACGCACAAACTGAATGAAACACCGCTCACAAATTTTTCTTAACACAACACTGTCAATCTCACAGAGCCACCTTTAAATAAGTTATTAGTCAGCATGTAAGGATCCGAGCTAATAAGGATCGCTATGTTAACGTTGGGTTGTCGAGGTTTGCACGCTGTACATAGCTGCTAGTCGATCGACTGCTCATGCAATAATGCCAAATCTACCCGTCCAAGTCAAGTCCCTGTGGGAAACACTAGCTGTTCAACTCTAAAAAATTCTTCTTGTTCTTAAAGACAATTAAATAACAAACTAAAAAAAACAACCTAATTTCACCATCAAGTAATTTACCAGTGTTGTGTGGCTCATCCAGTGGAGGTCTGGGCGCGCTGTAATCATCTCTCTCTGTCGTGTTCTGCTGGTCTTTGCTCACTGATTAAAAAAAGAAAACAGACTAAGATATTTTCAAATACTCAAACAAAAAGGGACCAGCTGTGTGCTCATGAAGGATAAAGGTGCTAAATTAACAGATTACAGCTGTTATTTCAATCTGACATACACATTAAATTTAAATCTTGTGGATCTCTTTGCACAAGAAAATCTATCAGATCAGACTCAGTGGAGTATTAAAGGACTCAAATCAGGGTCAAAAACTCCCCAATTCTTAAAACTGTATGAACTCGGCATGCTCACCAACAGTGACATTAACACCACAGCTGGTCCACAGTCTTGAGACAAAGCATTCGTATGGTCCACTGTCAGACGGCTGTAGTGAGGAGATCTGTAGTGCCATGTTTCCTCTTATCAGGTTGTCAAAGTTGAAAGTTGTCCTGCCTTTGTATTGAGCCATCTGGTCATTGCGATTTTCCTGCTTGTGTCGGTACGAGTAGACGACCTTTTTGAGGTCAGCTCTTTTCCAATCGGCAGCATAATCCACTACGCTGTGCGGGGGATCCAGATAACAGGGTAGAGTGACCGCATCACCTTCCACCGCCTCAATTGTCGGATTCGGGCAAATGGCACGAGGCTCTCCTGGAGAAACAAACATCACATTTACACAACTTGATCACCTCTGAGGGAAAGCCATCTTTTCAAACATTTAAAAACACAGTTTGTTTTATTTAGTGATGCAACAATTCCTGAAATGTGAAAGTGCTGCTCCACCTTGTTTAACTCTGCTCTATAATCACATTTCAGGAGGTTTGATATCCCTAACAAGCATCTGCAACTCTCCACATCTCCAAAATATCAAACATTAATCTTTTTGGATTGTATTTGTTCAGTGACAGAGTACCAGTAGTGTATATGGATACACACATGTAGGAAGGTTAAATTTTAAGAATTTATAGATTCTAATATATCTTATATTCAGTGCTGATATCGGGCTGTATTTTTTGTTGACCGTGGTATTCTTTATAGTTTTTGATCATTGTGATTATTTTGAATATACATTTTTCACATTATAGTAAGTTGCATATTTTCGTCAATAAAAAGCAATAGATTATATTTTGAGAGCCGCGAATTATTGGTGCAGCGAGTCAGACAAACAGCAGCACAAGGCCCAACTCAGCCTCTCAGCGACTACTTTGTTTTTGCTTTAAGTATAGTCGCTACATTTACTGTACATCACATTAATCATCTTCTACAGCTGTTAGATAAACACTCCTGGTTTTCACTTCAGAAACATAAAAAGTTTCTAGCTGGCCTCTGATGCAGTATTTAGCCACATAAAACTGAACCACCGCAGGCTGCTGGAGTCCCCTGTAAGTACGAAGTAGGCCTACTTTACAACACAGTAACATATATACATACAGTATGTCCCTGATAATATTATATTTCCTGGACCTGTTAGTAAGTAAAAGTGAAAGCATAAATATAATCTTTAACAGTTGGTTATTTAAGAACTATGTAGTTTGTCTGTCCTCCTTGTGTTCTCATCTGTTGCCCGCCACTGTAGGCAAGATATTATGTGATCATTGTGGAATAAAACCACAGCAAATGTATATACTGCTACCTAGAAGTCATTACCCCATCTTCTAATAAAGATCTGGCTGTGTTGCTCGGTAGAGATCACACCGTATCACAATCACCCGGTACCCCGCACACAGGTTGCACCAAAGAGAAGGTGTATTCCACCATTTTGTAGTTTTGTTTGCGTCATTAAAATAATCAAAACAAATCAAAACGCAAAATCAAACGATTAGCGTCGTGTCCTAAGTCTTTCTGATTGTTTGTCACTCAGAGAAATACAGTAGTTTTCGGGTTCAGTGATTTAATGACATCTAAGTGTCGTCGACCTGTGCAGCAATGCACCGCTATGCTAGCTAACCTGCTAAAAGTTTTTAACAATCCTGTAAACTAGTCTGTGTTAGCTGACAACATACCAATGTTACTAACCTAAAAAGATGTCACTGACTGCTGTCACCAAAAAACACAAGGAACTGTAACTTGTGGTGTGTCTTTAAATGCTTTTGCTATCGTTGTAGTGATGAGAATTTGACTCTTGTGTGTCTGTTTTGATGCAGTTATCTTCCAGTAAAGTTCAGTGAGCGCTCAGGTGTAAAGGCTATTGTGAACACATATTTATCTTTCTAGGCCTGCTTTCAAATGACTTCCTTTGAAGTAATGCCTATTCAAAGAAAAGTTACCTGCCCCTCTCCCTGGATTTAATACATACTACATGTTTTGTTGAATGCAAGCGGTCGCCTTGTATACAGAAGCTATTTTGCACTTTTGGCCACAGAAACCTTCTCATATTAGAGTTAAACGGTAGGCCTACACTATAATGTTTCTGAAATCTGATATCTAGTACAGAAATGCTAACTAAGGGTAAAACGTCTTTAAGCAGCCTGGTCTGGATGGGGTCTTAAAGGCAGGTTGATGGTTTACACCTAAGTTGTGCAGTGTCTTATCCACTGCGCTATCGCCAACCCCATAGTTTCAGTTTTCTATGATGGATGACACATGAAAAATATGATAGTTCAACACTGTCTCTACTCAAGAATAAAAAATAACAAAAATCTAATCAACAAAACATATGCCCTATAGTTAGCCTACTGAAAACTGTGAGGGAGCGGTGGAAAAGGTGGAGGGGAGATTAACCAAGTGGAGAAGTTGCTGCCTTAAATATCTTAGAGTTTCAACCATCAATAACGACCTCTGCCTTCTGGGACAAGCTGTCATGTTTGGAAGCCCCCACCGGATTGTGACAAAAAGTGTCGTCTACTATGGTGATTTGTTTTTGAGACAGCCTGCACTGGTTACCACAGACCTACAGAAAGATGGAGGGAGGACTTAGTCTACAGAGCAGCAGCGTTTAGACTCATGAAGACTGTTTTATTATGATCTGAGCTTTGTGACATGGTGCATTATACTGGAAGCATAGGAACTGAGAAGTGGTCTGTGGTCACCACCTGCAGAACCACTCCTTTATTGGGGTGTCTTGCTAATTGCCTATAATTTCCGCCTGTTGTCCGTTCCA
>NW_024041812.1:0-25723 GCF_014851395.1 Micropterus salmoides | reverse complement strand
CTGCAGGTTAGTTAATCCTGACACACTAGCCAATTGAATTTTAAACATTTATTTAACAATTATTAATTTGCACTTTATGTTTTGATTGAAATGTCATTGTTCTCTCCCGTTCTCATCTTTAGGTGACAGCACCTTTCCTCCATGTGGCTGCAGTCTCACTAATGGCAATTCTCTCCTGGCCAATAGCGTTGCACTTCTTCCGCATGAACAAGAAAGGTAGGCAAGCTGATGCCTTGTCTTAGTATTAACGTTTTAGAGAAAAACAAGGAAATGCACTCACCTTCCTCAAACAGTTTTTGCTGTGATGCTGTTAAGCAAGGCTGTACTGGGCAACAACTGTAAACAGGACAACGAAAAGGGACATGTAAACAGTTGTTTTAAATGCATGCAGTTTTACAACATACACAATCAAAACCTGTTATCAGATCTTAACTGATCGGTTTCACTTCCCTGACCTAAATCCAGACCCCCAAACAGCTTAGCCAGACCCTTCAGGACCCTTTTGTACATCAAAATACTTGATGTTTGGAGTGTTATTGGAAAGAGAGACAGAAGAAGAATGGAAATCAAGTGTCAAGCACAACCAACCTCTCATTGCCCTAGCAGCAGTACACTGGAGGGAGGAAAATGGCTGAGGGCCCTTGTTGAAATGACATATCTGCTGATTGCTGCCAGACAGAGAGTGTTTCAGGGTCTAAAAAGTACTGAGCTGCCCCGCTCGCTGAAATCAAATACACCCCTCAGCAACGTGGCGCACTTGTCTGGCAGGGATTTTACAGCTGTAGACCTCCTGCCATACTTCGTTCACTCTTTCCACTTACTCTTAACAGAAAATCAATGTCTCATTTTCTTACTCAATTTCTCTCTCTTCTCTTTGTCTCTCTGACGCTTTCTGTCTTCTTCATTGACTCTTTTTTGGTTTCTTAATCGTATTTCTTTTCGTAGCTGCTCTGCTTTCCTTCTCTTTGAGTCTGTCTTGCATTGTGTTCCGGACTGCCTTTCCTCTCCGCTGAATGGCTTTGACCTCTACGTCTCTTTTTTGCTCTCCATGGGTACTGTCCTGGTTGCCACGGTGATTGGCGAGTAAAGTGATGCTGAGTCCCTGTCGGGGGTCTCTTCTGGCAGGAGATAAAGGAGAGAAGCGAGAGACTCGCTAAAGCACACGATGTACTCTCCCTGTCTACTGTATTGAGATGAAAACACAGTTTCAAAGCTTGAATGTGAAAGGAAAGAGTTGGGGTTGGTTGGGTTAGTTTTGAAGTTTTATTGACTTCAAGCACTAATGGAATGTGAGACGGGAAGGATGCTGGGTTAAAGGTCCAGTGTATATTTAAGAGGATTATTGACAGAAATGCATTATAATATCCATAACTATGTTTTCAGTGGTGTATAAAGACCTACATAATAAACTGTTATGTATTTATACCTTAGAATGAGCCATTTCTATCTACATACACCGCGGTCTCCCCTTACATGGACGTCGCCATGTTGTGCTGCCATGTTTCTACAGTAGCCCAAGTGGAGAAACTGCTCTACAGAGAGTGCGTTTTGTCACTAAGTTGAATACTTACGAAGCAGAAGAAGTAGTAGTAGTAGTCTGTTTCATAGAAGTAAGAAGAGATGTGAATTTGGACAATTGGAGGACGACGCGTATTATTTTGCACAGATGGAGCGTGTCGGCCCCGTAGCTTCTCCGACGCTTGGAAAGGGAGGGGAGGAAGGACTGATGATGGTGCATTCATGTGTTGTTGCAAAAAGAGGAATAAAATGTACATAAAGACGTATACAGACAGAACACAATATATAAGAAGAATACTAAATTAAATATAAGAAGAATATTAAACAAGGTTCATATGTTGACAGTTTTTACAGCCTTTTGTTGTTGGATTTAGAAATTAAATTGATATTAGGTAAACCTCATGGAAAAAGAGAACATTGCCACTAAAACTTACACACTGAACCTTTAAGCAGGATTTTACCTTTTTTAAGTTTATTAAAATTTACATAGACTAGACAAATGGCACACAAATGAGTAAATACAGAGGATACACACTAAATGATGGTGAGGCGATTGCGGTCCTGTTGCAGGCAAGGCAGGCCCCAACCTAGCAGGGCTTCTCTCACTTTATTTTAATGCTCTGGTGACTTATAGCCAAGCGGAGAAGGTAATCAATATAACTAGACAGTATGTTGATTAAAGAGCATTAACAGTTTCACACTGTCATTGATTTATTTAATTGCAGTAGCTGTCGCAAATAATAATCCCTTCATTCTCTCACCCTGTGTTTTAATGGTATAAGCAGATAATGGTAGCTACAGATGGTTGACAAATTAAAGGAAGTTTCGAAGTATGGAGTCAGGCCACCACGAGCCTCCTTCTACAGCTGCAGTGCTCCTCGCCAAGTCTGTGGAACTCTATTGGAGTTATATCATGCCTCATTTATATAAAACCTTTTATTCAATCAGATAATCTCATGCAAGAGAGACCTGAGTGAAGCAGATAGAAAAGAAAAACAAACATAGCCAGACATGACAAAAGGACGTATAGCATCAGATACAATCACTAAAAAGATTTGAAGATTAAAGTTATATTTTATCATTGGTCTTGGCAGGTGGTGGTGGAGAGCATTGTCTTATACATTTGTCCAAAATCTTCCATAGGTGTGAAACTGGGTTGAGATCTGGTGGCTGTAAAGGCAGTAGTAGCATTTCATTCACATCATTTTCATACTCAAAACCCAAACCATTCATTGAGCCCTGGTTCAAAGATATAAAGGGATGGAAATAATTTGTCATGGCACCCTGCGCCACCCAACCCCCAATAATATAAATGCATATATGTAAAAACAGATGCATGAGTGGGCGCACACTTAGGGATACTCTGTACTAGAGACTTCTTCTGTTTTAAATGAAACATCTTATATTTAGTGATTAAAAAGATAAGTATTTATATGAATTTACATCCTCAGAGTATATCCTTTTGTGTGTGTGTTCTTCAGTGCGTCAGTGGCCGTCCTGGGTCTCTACCTGTCCATGCTGTCTTCTCTCTACCTGGTCCCTCTGGGAATGTACTCGCCCTGCATTAAAGAGGCAGGAACGCTGGGACCCGCCCCAACACTCATCGGACACAGAGGAGCTCCAATGGTGAGACAGAAGTGAACCGTGACGGCTGGATCTGTCTTAATTCTGTTTAAAGTCTGTTTTTTTACTAGACTGTTCATCATTTCCATCGGTTATGATATTATTATTATTGATAATATTTATGACTCGGAATGTTTTTGTCTCACTGTGGTGTGTGTATAGCTTGCTCCAGAGAATACTGTGATGTCGTTTGAGAAGGCAGTGGAAGCTGGAGGCGAAGGATTGGAGACTGATGTCACCATCAGTATTAACCTCTCTCACGTGTGTGTATCTGTGTGGCGTGTACATATATGTTGAGGTGTTCTCCAAGCTGTGCACTGCGCCATTATGACCACCGACAGGGGAAGTGTATAACACTGATCTCGTTACCATGTCACCTGTCAGTGGGTGGGGTCTATTAAGCAGCAAGTAAAGGTTTTGTCCTTATAGTTGCAGAAAAAGATGGGCAAGCAGAAGGATTGACAGGGCCAAGGCTCATTTATGCATGTGGCAAGGAAGGCTGGCCTGTGGTCTGATCCAACAGGCTACTGTAGGTCAAATGCTGAAAAAGCAGGCGGTCATCAGTTATGGCTGATCAGTTGTATTTATTAATCTTTCACCAGAACTGGGTAAGCACACTTGTTTTCTTGGGTTTCCTGGTAATTTCTATTGCCTTGTGGGAATTGAGAGGACAAACAATACTAAAAAGTTTGGCTAACTTAAAGGTACCCTGTGGAGCTTCTGACCACATGGAGGCTATAGAGCAATGTTTTGCTTAGCTCGCCGTGTTTATTCGTGTCTCATTTTGGTGAGAAACACAAATGTAACGTAACAAGCAACTTGACAGGGCGCCTTGTTAAAATAGTAACCTGAAAGATAAAGGTCTTTTTACACGGGAAACGTCACTCCGCCTGCGTAGTCGCCTGGCCCGCGGGTCGCTCTACGCTTCTCATGTGAACGAACCGAGGAGAAGCGCTCCGCGAGTAACACAGAAGGCACTCTATAGATAGTAGCACGGCTTCTGTGCGCTACTGATTCCTTCATAGCCTAGCTTAAAGTAAAATAGTTAACGTTAATTGATAGAATTTGTTAATTGATTATTCATATTATATATAAATTTAGTCATGCAAACACCCTCCTGTTAATGTCCGATAACAGTTCAGTGAACAGTTTATATTACGGGGAAGTCACAGACGGCGAGGATCAGTCTCTTTCAAGAAAACATGCTCGCATAATCGCTTCCTGTTGTGTGTGTATATATAAACAAGCACCCGACATGAAGAAGTGGTTTGTCATCTGTTTAAGTAGAAAGTACATAACTGAGTGGATCCTCTCTCTTATTCTTTGACACTGATAGCATTCACTTTCATACAACACTCTTACATACTTTTAATATCACTTTTATGCTAAAATCATGAATATATTTACTGCCTTATTAGCAACATGCGTCTTAAAAGCCAAACCGCTAATAGCAGGAAAAGCTTTAATAAAACAGCCAAAAGGAGTTTAAATCACTATATTATTATTATTAATGTCCCTTGATTAGCGGGTGCCTGATTAAACGAACAAATTGTTAAAATGTATCTTCACAATTATTTCAAGGGGACCCAATCATCAATGTAATTATTAACGGCGTTTAATAACACAAAATGTTTCCTTGCTGGTAAAATTAGGCACAGCAGCCTGGCGGCAGTGAACTGATGCTGACTGAGTCTGTGCCTTCATGCTAATTGTACAGATCAGATGCTAGCGTGCTACCCTCAGCGCTAAGGTGATTACTGCCATGCTAATCCAGTTAGCCGTTAGCCCTGCCATTAGCCCACGGCTGGTGGGTTACACACAATTTACAGCCTGAAAACAGGGAGATTAGCAACATGGCATGACTCAGCCTTAGCGGGTTAGCTTAATACCATGCTGCTGGTGACCCCTGTGTGTGGTAGTTCCCTGTGTGTGTGTGTGTGTGTGTGTGTGTGTGTGTGTGTGTGTGTGTGTATGGTCTGCATGAATTATTGTGTCTACTTGGCAGTTTCTGTGTAATTAAACTGTCAAGGGTTTTGTGAGGCAGTCTATTAGTGTGTGTGTCTGTGTGTATTATTGGACATTGTACATAACTGATATCAGGCTCACTGAGTTGTTTATGTGTTCACGAAAGACAGATGGCTTAGTCAAAAGCCAAACTTAATTTAATTGCAGGTGTTTTCAGCAGAGAACAGTTTTAGGAGGATTAAATGTTTTTTGATGAATTTAATCATCCTCTCTTCACTCTCATCTCCTCATTTCCTTTCCTTTTTCATTCCAACCTCCCTGCTCTCCTCTTTCGTTCATACTCACTTGCGTCTCATTTTTGTGGTCTTCACTTTTCCTTGTTTACATCCTGATCTTCACTTTGTCACTCTTTTTTTTAATACTCCCACTAATCCTCTGTAGTTATGATGGTGTTCCCTTCCTGATGCATGACTCCACTCTGAGGAGAACCACTAACGTCGCTGATGTTTTCCCAAATCGAACACACCTCGATGCCTCCATGTTCACCTGGGCTGAGCTACAGCAACTGAATGCTGGTGACTGGTTCTTATCGGTGAGACTAACACACAAACACAATTTATAGTATATTTATAGTATAGTAATGTGGTTTGGTTTCCTCAAAAGCACTACTGCTGAAGTGTGAAATTCAGACACTGTTGCTTGATAATAACACCATCTCCAAATGTCATCTTCATAGCAGCTATGCAAATTTCCCTTATCATTAGGTTGATGTCTTTTATTTTATAAAACCAAGAGAGGTTGAATCTTTTACTGAACATTGAGAGAAGAAAGTCCAGATTTATAAAAAAAATTAATTAGACAAAGAGCACACCCTTTCTGAAAGTTTGGCTCAGTTATTTAACTAGAAAATAGTGCAACTACATGTTGCATCTCCTGCTGCAAGAGGACACTGACCAGGTCCGAGTTAACCATTAAACTACTGTAGGCCTCTTATGATGAGCATATTGCTCAAAATTATATCGGGTAATAGACAGTGACGAGACCAATGGGGTCAAAAACCAAAAAAAAATAACCATAATAACCATAGTTTTTATTAAACTTGATACCACTGCACGTTAATTAACTAGATTTAAAAATAAAAAACTCTATTAATTCTTCTTTTTTTAAATAATCAAAATAAACACATCTACATTTTTCCCATTTTCCATGAATCCAATGGCTAAGCAACCCTTTTTTTCAATGTCACTCTGCTACACACACACACTGTCTTACAGAGGGATCCATTTGGTACTGTGTCGTCCATGTCTGAGGCGGACTTCTCCCAGGTCCAGAACCAGTCTGTTCCCTCACTGGCCCAGTTCCTGGAGGTAGCGGCCCGTAGCAACAGACTAGTGCTGTTTGACCTGCGTAGGCCACCGCACGGACATCCCTACAGTCAGTCATACATCAACACCACCCTGCAGGTGGTGCAGGCCCACATCAACTCCTCACAGGTATCTGCCGGCTAAAGAGTGGATGTATTTTTAATTCTGCAGTTCAGTTGAAATCTGACATAAAATTGGTGGGTTTGTTCGTTCCATGACTTAGAAGATCAGTAATAAACTCTGGCTACAGTGGCTCTACAAACATATCCATAGCATGTATTTTAATTAGAGATGTCCAGATTAAGTTATTTTTTGATATCAGTCAGAGTCCTTTTAATATTGGCTATCTGCTGATACTAAGTTTGATCTTACTTATATTTTAATAGCAACAGAATATGCATGTGTTGATTAAATATGTATCTGGGGCACTGAAGTGACTAAATTTGGCAGACTTTATAATCTCTCTCATTCCAAATACCTACAGACTTCTTGGTTCAAACCTATTATGTTGATGACCTTAATTTATTGATATGAAAGTTTAATTGGGAGGTTCCAACTCCTCAAACTGACGTGACGCAATTCACAAGAGACAAGATGTCTAACTCTGTTGGAAAAACAAAAATATCTGGATCTTTGGCTGATGAGTATGGCAAACCTGACAACAGCAAAGTTTCCTTTTGGCCTGTCAGTTTTTTTCGAATTTAGTAGTTTTTCCTCTTTCAGTTATCGATTGTTGCCAGTGTTTCAAATTTCACCTGCGTTGTACTGTGTATGTGACAAATAAAGTTGATTATTATAAGTGGTAACAACATATTTTGTGGATGTGTGTGGATTTTTTTTATGTGAAGGTGCTGTGGCTGCCATCTGAGGACAGGGAGCTGGTCCAGACTGTGGATCCAGAGCTGCAGCAGACCTCTGGAGAAAAGGCATCTATCCAGGAACTAAGAGACGGGCACATCACCAGACTCAACCTGCACTACAGCACAATGTCACAACAACAGATCAGGTACACACACACACACACACACACACACACACACACACACACACACACACACTTATTGTCATCCTGACTGACTTATTTTAACCTAAAAATTCCCAAATTTGTTTGATATGATTTTCAAACTGTATGACCACACCCAAAACATAGTTTTCCTCCTGCAAGAAGAGACCGATCAGCACAGTGTGAAGTCCTCTTGCAATAAGCACCACTCAGAAACCACTAATAGAAATAAAAAAAAAGAAATGAGGAGACAAAACAGATGGGCTCCTAATTATGCACCAGAGCAGGGATGGCCCTGACAATGTTGGAGCCCTAGGCGAGATTTTAAATTGGCACCCTCACCATCATGCCCAATCCTGAAATCCTTGGAGTCATCACTCCTCTATCCACAGGAATTGTTTAAAATGTTCAGCAGCCAAACTCACAATTTTAGCACAATTTCAAAATAAATTATTAAATAAAAGATTAATAGAATATGATATTAGGCTTTCGGGCATTCTGTAGCTATTACCTTTAAATATCCTATGTTTCTCCTGTAGATCTTTTCTAATTTAATAAAATCCTCAGTCAGCACACATTCATCTTCCTCCTCTTTTGTGTCTTTTGTTTGGTGATGTGCATGTGGCGCCTTTTCACCTCAAATAAGTTAACTTTAATCTAAGTTATAAATTCCTGGACTTTAATAGCTCCTGTGTTTCAACAGGTTTTCTGCTCATGTTCAAAATTTTCTGCACATTCAGAATCTCTCCAATATAGAGATAGTAGGTTTGATAGTAATTTAAATTTCGAGCAGCACACCACAAAGCTTGTTCAATCATGTTTTTATCAACTTAGAAATATAGCAAAAATTTGATCTATGTTAACTTTTAAGGACACCGAAACCATTTTACACACCATCATCTCATCACGCCTGGATTATTGCAATAGCCTTTTCACCTGTTTAACCCAAAAATCTATTGATCGACTCCAGACTGTCCAGAACTCAGCTGCCAGGCTTTTCACCAGAACAAAGAAATATGACCACATTACCCTATTTTAGCTTCATTACACTGGCTCCCAGTATGTTTTAGAATTCACTTTAAAATTTTATTGATCACTTTTAAAGCTCTTCATGGCCTCTCGCCTTGTTATGTTTATGACCTTTTAGTCCCATACGCACCAGCACGTACCTTGAGATCCTCGGGCAGAGGTCTGTTGTCTGTTCCAGAGTCTCGACTGAAAACTAAAGGGGACAGAGCGTTTGCTGTCAGGGCCCGAGGCTCTGGACAGCCTGCCCGAGGAAATCAGGTCGGCTGAGTCAGTGAACTCTTTTAAGTCCCTTCTTAAAACACACTTTTATGGGAGAGCCTTTCCCGATCTTATTTGACTTTATTTTATCCCTTTTATTTTATTCTATTTTTATATTATCTTAAACGTGTATTTTAGTCTTTTCAGGGTTTTCTTGCATTTATTATTGTCTTGACACTTGTAAAGCACTTTGTAACTTGTTTTTGAAAAGTGCTCTACAAATAAAGATTATTATTCAGTCACTCATTACGCAATCATATCCATCTACCCGTAAAACACCCCTGTTCATACTTAGGGGAAACGTGACTGTTCTGTCTGTTCTGTTTGTTCGTGTACATGTACGTGTGTAGTTATGTAAGTCAAAGTACAGATGGCCACCACATGCTCAGTGACTCCAACTCGTTGCTTGTAGAACAACCTCAGGGAAGATAAAAGGAGGTAGGGAAAGAGATGGGAGGGAAGTAAAGGGCAAGTGGATGTGGAGTTCATGGCAGGAGAGAGAAAAAGGAGAGGAAGGAGAGAAATAGAGGAAATGAAAACCTGGGTAAAGAGGAACTTATTCAGTAGAGGAGAGAATTGGTTGGAGTGATGGGAAGGAGGACAAAGGTGAGGACAAGCAGTGGAGGAGGTACAAACGTGGGAGAAAGGAGGTCAAATAAGAGGAGGTGGTTGCGATGAGAAGAGGGTAAGAGAGGCTTATAAGTAGTACAAGAGAAACGAGTGGGAGGTACTTGCACATAAACCGAAGCTGTGGGAGAACAATCTGGACAGAAAGAACAACTGTTGAGTGACTCATGACGTGATGGTTTTTACCAAAATACTGTAGTTTTCCCTTGTTGCTGGTGATTAATCATTCTTCACTGTAATGTCTCATTGAAACGTGGAAATATCAGCTTTGATCAGCTATTTGTCACCAACTAGAGAACGCCTGGTTGGATGAATCATGTTATTTGTGGTAAAAGATGTATCAAAGTTGTGCTCATAAGACATCACAAGTGCATGCTGCATGTGTTATTATAATCAGAACATTATGTTAAAAGGATGTGGTCAAACTTTGCATGGCGGTTCTTTTAATAGTGCACCTGTACAGTGATTTACTGATGATAAGAAGGGAAGAAAAATTCTTCTCCATCTCTACTGGACAAACTAATCCTAATCCTGCATAACTATTTAAAGTTACCAGTTTACCTTGATTATTTCAGGGCTTGCAATTGACCGGCCGATGCAACAGCCTGTGTCACGGGGATTTGTCTCCTCTGATATCCTCCACGCGTTTCTGCCATTCTCCCATTCTTCTTCATGTTTTGCGGCGGCAAAGTGTTCAATAGACAATTTCCTTTTATGTTTGACCACAATACCGCACGTTTTGTAAAACGGCTTACCCCCGCTTTGGTAAAGAAGATCCGGATACTGTTTTGTCTGCAAATGTGAGACGTTGGTCTCACACATGTTTGCTGCATTTTGTAAACAAGGAAGTGAGATTGCTGACATATGACGTACGTTTGCGGGAAATGGTGATGAGAGGTCAAATGTGCGGAAAAGTTGCGATGACTCAATATTGCACAAATCACGCTGAATTCATGGTGATTTCTTGAATTTGTGTTAATACTTGCGATCGCAACATTGACGTGACGGATTTACACAAACAAGTAGCAATAGGCCTACATTATACTTAATTTTTAGTGTCTTTGTAATACAAAATTCCTTAAGCATTTCTTAAGTAAGTTAAACCAAATCAAATGTTTAAATTATGAATGCACTGCCAATTTAAATGAAATACTGTTAATTAGTCAGTGTCGTGAAGGTCAATGCTTTCCCTATCTGTTATCAAACATGGTTAGGCATAGATATTTTAAATATGGAAAAATAAAGCACTGGTATTCAATAGGGATGCACCTGGGGCTCTTTGCATGTCTTCCCCTCTATCTCTCTCTTTTCAAACTTCTATCCAAATAAATGGCGAAAAGGCACCCAAAAAATCTTCAACAAATAATAAAAAAGTTGTATTGGTGCATCCATAATTTAAACATGTTTTTGTTTTTCAAATCCAATTTTACAATAAGAAAAATTACAGTATTTAATATAATATATTTTTACAGTACCGTTACCGTCCTGCAACAACTCGCCTCTCATGAGATTTCAGAGCGAGAAATGTCCTTGAGTGAGACTTCGGGTTAAAAACAGTGTTGCCAGGAGTCCCTCATAGGGATCCTTTGCATGATGGTGGGCAGACACCTGTTATAACAGTCCAAGCCTGCTGGTGGCCAAAAAAAGCACTTTTTGTGCATGTATATTTGATGGCTGCAGTTGTCCCGAAGGAATATGTTGCAGCCACTGCAGCCGGTTCAGCTGCTGGCTGAAACCGTCTATGGCACAGATTTCAAAACTTTTTTTTACCTACTAGTAATTAAACACTAAAATATGTGAAAATGGGTATAAAAATACTGAAATTATCCTTTAACAGCTGATGAAGCATGCCTCTGGAGCTTCACACTGTTTCAACAACTTTTTAATAAGATGAAATCTCACTATTTGAACAAACTGTTTTGAACTGACCCTCAGTGTGATGCCACAACCAGAAATAATAACAAGATTATACAACTCCCAGAGATATATAAGTCCAGGTTGTATAACATAGAAACCGGCGCTGATCTCTCTCTCTCTGAGTGCATGGTGGGAGTTTGGTGGTGGAGAGCGTGGTGAGTGTGGCTGAGAGTTTCTGAGTGATTTCAAACTTCTTTTGTTGTTTACTGTATGATTGTTTGATCATTGTTTGCGTTTATTGTCACTGTATGTTGCTGTGTGTTTGGGTGGTTTGGGGGGCCGTGTTTCTTGACGGGGATGGGGTCCTCAGAGACGTCGTCCCTGTCTCTGAAGCATGGGGGTGAGGGTGGTGCCGCAGCCCAGCACCACGGTGGAGCAGGTGCTGCTGGCGGTAGGAGAGCAGGTGGTGCATGGAAACATCTTGTGTGCCTCACGCATGAATAAAGCGGTAGGGGCAGAGGGAGGATGACCTGGGGAGGCCAGAGCAGGATGCAGAATGTGTTTCTGTGCAGGATGTAGAGCTGCTGCAGGTCAGCCCAGATAGTGAGGCGGATGATCAGGTGAAGGCTGCTCGTGGCCATGGTGACATGGACTGTGAATCTTGAATCTGACTCTGATAGCTTCTCTATAGCAGACAGGTACTCTCAGAGTATTGACTTGTATTCTCTGGAGGAGATTAATGGCTTCCTGGATGACACTTTTTGGGGTAAAAAAAGCAAATGTCAAAGAATATTTTCCTGATGTGGATCAGTCACCACACTGCAGAGAGTTGTTGGGCTCAATTTACTGGATAGCAAGAAACGTTCTGAGGAAAACTCTTAAAACGACAAAGAATAAAATGTCAAAGAAAATGATACTTTCAAATTAAAGTAGTATGATCATACAACACTGGGTGTTTCATCTCTGCTGGGTTTCCCTGTTAGCCTGTCTCTCTTCTCCTTACATGCAAGGTCTAAGGGTGGCCTCGTTAAACATAAGTGGGGGTAGGGATGGAAAAAAAGAGACCTTTAATAACAGAAGTAATCACACAGAAAAGACTAGATGTAGTTTTCTTACAGGAAACACACAGTGATAGCACAAATGAAATAGATTGGGGCTTATGGTGGGGAGGGCAGCATGTCCTTAGCCATGGGACAAATTTAAGTGCAGGAGTTGCCATTTTGTTTCCTCCAAAGTTAAATGTAAATGTTACATCGAGCACAGAGGTGGTGAAGGGCAGAGTCTTTATTGTTAGAGCTGAAATAGAGGGCTTCAGCTTTATTTTTATTAATGTATATGCACCAAATCAAGGCTCTGAGCAGGAAGAGATTTTCAAAGTAATAAAAGAAGAACTAAATAATACTGGTACAGGAGAGTTTATTGTATTGGGTGGTGACTGGAACTGCTGCACTGACTTTATGTTAGATAGGACTGGAGAGGAGCCACATATTCAGTCCTCCTCTGTTCTGTCTCATGTATTAAGAAAAACTGATTTGGTTTATGTGTGGAGGATGAAACACCCTTCAGATAGGCAGTACACTTGGATCAAAATATCAGATGGTAGAGTAAGTGCAGCTAGACTAGACAGCTTTTATGTACCTTGTTCTTTTACTGCCGGAGTCAGATCATCACAGTAATTTTTACAGACCATCATTCAGTCTTATTGAAGCTGATTCTTTCCTTCACTGGAAATTTTCTAATTGTTTTGGACTTACTGGAGATCTCGGAAAGATGATTTCCTTTCTCTGACTCAGTGGCGGGAGGTAGGAAAACCTCAAATTAGGGTGTTTTGTCAGGAATACACTGCCAGTGTCACAATAAACATCAAGAGAGCTGTGCAGGAGTTAGAGGGCGAGATAAGAGACTTGGAAAATGCCTTATGAACAGATCAGCAAAATAATGATCTTTTACAATCTAAAAAACAGGAGCTTAACTTCTTCCTGCAGGAGAGAGCCAAAAAGGGCTTTTGGTCCAAGCACACTTCACCAGACTACAGCACCAACCACTGTTTTCTTTAACTTAGACAAGTCAGCTGCTTCAAAAAACAGATGGTGTGTCTCCGCCTCCCTGATGGGAAGGTGACCACAGACCCAACGCAGATGAGGAAGCATGGAGTGACTTTTATAAACTTGTTCAGGGCAGACGGCTGTGATGTTGACTCTGCTGCAGAGCTTCACCAGGGGCTTCCTCAACTGGATCCAGGAGATCAGGAGGCTCTGGGTTTGGATATACCTCTTGATGAACTGACTGCTGCTGTGTCTCAGATGGCGTCTGGCAAGGCTCCAGGAATAGATGGTTTTCCATCAGACTTTTGTAAATACTTCTGGACTATCATGGGACAGGACCTTCTGGACATTTTCAAAGAGTGTTTTATAAAAGAGACACTTCCAGCATCCTATAGGCGTGCAATTCTTTCTCTTCGGCCTAAGAAAGTAGATTTAGCCCTTTTAAAGAACTGGAGACCATTAGCTCTTTGTGCACGGACTATAAGATTCTCTCCAAGGTCTTATCAAATAGATTGAAAACTGTTATTTACTTTTTAATTGGTGCAGATCAATCATACTGTGTACCGGATAGTTCCATGTTTGATCATTTATTCTCATTGAGAAATGCGTTTGATATTTGCAAAGTATATAACAATGTTGGTATCATATCTATTGACCAGGAGAAGGCTTTTGACCTTGTGGATAATGATTTTCTTTTTTCTACCTTACAGGCTTTTGGTGTTGTGGAGGGTTTTCTGTCTTGGGCAAAACTGCTGTATTGTGATGCTTGTTGTGTGGTGAAGTTGGGTGATGGGTTGAGTGTTCCTGTGCCAGTTAGGAGAGGGATCAGACAAGGCTGCCCCATCTCAGGCCAGCTTTACAGCATTGCCATTGAGCCTCTCCTCTGCAGGTTGAGGAGCAGGCTGAGGGGTCTCTCACTGCCAGAGCTGGCTCAGACGCCCCCTGTTGTTGTATCAGCATATGCTGATGATGTAAATGTATTTATTTGCAATCAGAGAGACATTCAAGAGTTAGAAGAAAGCCTTGTATGGAAAAGTTTCCTTGCCAAGGTGAACTGGGGAAAAAGTGAGGCTTGTTTAGTGGGGGAGAGTGGTTGCGTGGGGAGCACTCCCTGTCTTCCTGGAAACCTTAGGTGGGGAAAAAGGGGTATAAAAAGCCTAGGAATTTTTCTAGGGAGTGAGGACTTTCAGAGGCAGAACTGGGAGACAGTGCTGGAAAAGGTAGAAGCCAGGTTGTCTAAATGGAAATGGTAGCTACCTCACCTGTGCTATAGGGGAAGAGCTCTGATAGTGAATAACCTGATTGCATCATCTCTGTGGCACAAGATCATCAGAATCAGAAGGAGCTTTAGTGCCAAGTAGTGTTTTACACATACGAGGAATGTGCTGTGGTGATTAGGTGCTACACGTAGACAAACATAGTCAACATAAATAAATGTAGAAATATATAAATATGGAATGGAAGAACAACATTGCAGATATACATGTGCATTATTCTGGGTCTGTGTCGTGCAGAAGTAACGCAACGGAAGAGAAAATTGCGTACATAAAAATATACAACAACAAAGATCAACAATCAACAACAAATATGTGCGACGTGCCAGGTCTGTGCACAACACGAGATGAAACGGTATTTACATGTGCAGAGACATTTGTATCATTTGCAAGGGGGGAGTGTCATTAGGGGACCCGGGCCTTGTTAATGAGGCTAGTTGCAGACGGGAAGAAACTGTTTTTGTGGCGAGAGGTTTTGGTCCTGATGGGCCGCAGCCTCCTGCCAGAGGGAAGAGTCTGAAACAGTTTGTGTCCGGGTTGGGAGGAGTCAGCTGCAATCTTTCCTGCTCGGCTCAGAGTCCTGGAGGCGTACAGGTTCTGAAGAGAAGGAAGATTGCAGCCAATCACCTTCTCTGCAGAGCGAATAATACGCTGCAGCCTGCCCTTGTCCCTGGCAGAGGCAGCAGCGTACCAGATTGTGATGGAGCAGGTGAGGATGGACTCAATGATGGCGGCGTAGAAGTGCACCATCATTGTCTTTGACAGGCTGAACTTCTTCAGCTGCCGCAGGAGGTACATCCTCTGCTGGGCCTGTTTGGAGAGGGAGGTGATGTTCAGCTCCCACTTGAGGTCCTGGGAGATGATGGTGCCCAGGAAGCGGAAGGAGTCTACAGTGGTGACTGGGGAGTCACACAGGATGATGGGGGAGGGTGGGGCTGTGCTCTTTCTGAAGTCCACGACCATCTCCACGGTCTTTAGAGCGTTGAGCTCCAGATTGTTCTGGCTGCACCAGGTCACCAGATGGTCAATCTCCCATCTGTAGGCAGATTCATCTCCACCTGAGATGAGCCCAATGAGGGTGGTGTCATCTGCAGACTTCAGGAGCTTGACAGACTGGTGCAGCTGTTGGTGTACAGGGAGAAGAGAAGGGAGGAAAGAACGCAGCCTTGAGGGGAACCGGTGCCGATGGTCCTGGAATCAGAGACATGTTTTCCCAGCTTCACGTGCTGCTTCCTGTCCGTCAGGAAGTCAGTGATCCACCTGCAGGTGGAGTCAGGCACGTTCAGCTGAGAGAGCTTGTCCTGCAGCAGGGCCGGGATGATGGTGTTAAAAGCCGAGCTGAAATCCACAAACAGGATCCTGGCGTAGGTTCCTGGGGAGTCCAGGTGCTGGAGGATGAAGTGAAGGGCCATGTTTATTGCATCATCTACAGACCTGTTGGCTCTGTAGGCGAACTGCAGGGGGTCCAGGAGTGGGTCTGTAAGGCTTTTAGGTGGGACAACACAAGGCGTTCAAAGGACTTCATAACCACAGAGGTCAGGGCGATAGGTCTATAGTGGTTTAATCCAGTGGTCCTTGGTTTCTTGGGGACAGGGATGATGGTGGAGGCTTTGAAGAAGGCTGGCACATGGCATGTCTCCAGTGAGGTGTTAAAAATGTCTGTGAACACCGGAGACAGCTAATCAGCACAGTGCTTCAGGGTGGATGGGGAGGCAGAGTCCGGCCCAGCTGCTCTGCGGGGTTTCTGCCTCCTGAAAAGACCGTTGACTTCCCTCTCTGTGATGGAGAGAGGAGGGGAGGGGGTGGAGCTGGCCAGTTCTGAGGAGGGAGGGGAAGAAGTGGTGGACTGAAGCTGAGCGGAGTAGTAACAGGGGATGGTGTCCGATGGACTCTTGGCAGTAGAACTGGTTCAGCTCATTTGCCAGATGAGAATCGTTTATGGAGTGGAGGACTTTGGGTTTGTTTGTGTTGGTGCCACCATCAGGCCTACTGGATGAAGTGCAGTGGCTCCTGGTAAATTTCTTCTGGTCCGGTCAACACTGGCTGAGGGCGTCGGTCTTGTATCTCCCTGTGGTAAAGGGAGGACAAGGACTTGTAGACATTCTGTCCAGAACCGCGGCCTTCAGACTGCAGACGGAACGGAGGCTGCTGTATGGCTGCAGTCGCTGCTGGTTAGCTCCTGCTCGACTGCTTCTCAGGAACGCTGGCCAGCTTGGGCTGGATAAACAGCCCATCTGAAGTTGAGCTGACTGGACTCACGCCCTTCTACGGCTCGGTGATTAATCCCTGGCAGACACTGACGGTCACACGAACTCCTGACCCTAGGCCAGGTATGTGAATCTATGAGGAGCCGCTGTTTAATAATAACTTCCTTAGAAACTCCACATTTTCCTTGGCTACATTAATGACATTAATTTGTTGAGGCCGGTATGCCACCTCACAAAAGCATCCATGGAAACTCTCGGTGGCATCACAAACATCAGGTCCTCCAGAATGCTCAGTACGGTTGTGGAGGAAGTCTGGCGGTCCCTTTCTGAGCCACTGAGAGGCTTTGCTAGGAAATGTGCTGGCAAATGGAAGGATGACGGTGTGTACATTTTTCTCTCTCTGAGCGTCTGTCCTGCTGCTGAGGAGTGGTGAGAGGAGAGTGGACTTATTCTCTCCATGAAAACACCAGTGCTGGGTAGCTTCAGATCCTGTGGGAAGAAGCAGCTGTACTTCAGTTGTGTGAAGGTGCTGAACCACCTCTCATTGACCTCCCTCCATTCTTTCCCTCCATCTTGTAACCACCAACTCCATCTTTCATGTCTTCCATCCCCCTCTCCTCTTACCTTCCCCTTCTACTCCTCTCTGCCGATATTTGCATCCTTCTATCTCGCCTTTCTCTCAAATCAAATCTGATGAGCTTTACTGGGGTGAATGTTGATGTTACGTTATTGTCGGTATTACATTTCAATGTGGTGAAATATGAATTATGGACGTATGATGCTAGCTTTCTGAAGGAAGGCTTCTTGAAGGTCAGTATATTTTGTGCTCTCATTGTAAACCCCTGTCTGTTAGCCATGTTTGTCATTGCTACCTGTTTCCAAGGTCAGGCTGTGGTCTGAATCAACTTTTAAACAGCTATAGTGGTGAGATACAGGATTAATGTATTAGCTAATTTTAATACCAAAAATGATTTGGGTTCAAATGTTTGTCTTCTCCTCTCTCTACAGTAAGTACCAGTCAGTGAACATCAGCACCAACCTGTATGTGATCAGCCAGCCGTGGCTCTACACTCTGGCCTGGTGTGCCGGAGCTCAGTCCGTAACCACCAACTCCATCCACATCCTGTCCAACATCAAAAAGCCGCTTTACCTCATGGTAAGCAAATTAAACTACATTATCAGATGTTATGATGCCTGCTGTCCTGAATACGGTTCACATCGTATTTCTTACAGGTTAGTTTGGATGCATGGAGCTCGATCTGTTATCTTAGCATGCAGTACATTTTCACATTGTTGCACCATAGTTATTTTTTCCTTGGACATGGCTGTCCTAGCTGTTATTAGATTATATATGTATAACAGGGGAAATATAAACACATTTTTTTAAAATCATGGAGTACAGTACGTGTGCTGAGGTCACTAGTTGGTCTAGGCTGCATGGTAAGACAAACGGAAGCGAAGAAAAAGACAAGAAAATAATCATCCAAAGAGCTACTACAGTGACTTAGTATTGTACTTCATGATGATTGGGGATCCCCAAGAGAGAGTACTGTAATGTAACTACCTAATATATGTCATAACCCTCATATCACGAGGGTTATTTTTTGTTTGGAAAAGCTCCCTACAGAGGCACAGAAGACATTATAAGACATAACTGACAAACTGACTGATGGAGTGTCCCTTTGAACAATAAGTCTGCTAAAGAGAGCTTCTGTTGTACTTGCCTGCCTGCACTCATTGCCCACATAGTTTTTACACTTGTGTGGCTAAGACTCATGAGACACATTGAACTTGTTAGCATTCATTTTAGAATATGAAAATGTTGTTGCAGCTTTTTAAAAAGACACTTTATAAGAAATACATTTATAAGACATACACAAGCTAGTATTGCCACATTAGCTAGCCTACCAAAATGTTGAGGTACTCTGCATCTGTTTGACTTTATGTTTGTGCTCCTTAGCAGATGGCCAGATTTGTCCAGGTTGTTTTTTTATGTCTCCATGAAATAGTAAAATGTTCCAACAAATCCTTCTACAGGCAGGGCAGCTGTGTTTATATAACAGATTTTATACACAGAGGCCATTTAAAGTTGAGAATGCGTTAGAGCAACATTAACAAACAACATTACGGAATTAATTTAAATATGTCAAATTTATTTTGGCCTGAGGTGAGTTATAAACCAGCAGCTACAATTTCAAATCTATTGCTCTGCCTTTAACTTCTCACAGACTTAAAGCTAGAGTGCGGGACTTTTACATATGAACGTCCATTAGATTCGAGCCCTTGTCAAACGATGCTGATTAATACTATCACCATCATGTAAATCTCTCTGTATTTGTAGTATAGCAAAGATTTTAAATCTGGTGTCCGTGGCGACATTTGCACATTAGTGAATCAGTAGTTATGTGTTTTATCCCAACCAGCAATGATGTTCCACACTGAATGTTTAGGAGTTTCTTCTAATTCGACAACTTAGGAACTTTTAGCCTATAGGATGTTTTGGGACTATGGCTCCAGACTTTGTACATTAATATTTTAGGTTGGAGCAGCACAATTAATCTAATTGCAATGTCGTCATGTGCGATTATATAACCGCAAAACTGCTGCAGTCTGCTCATTATCTCCCCCCACATTGGGCTCTCACATGTGCCCCTAAAAACTTATAAGCCTACCTGCAATGAGAAAAATTATTTGTGCCACTAACTTTTAAGACAACAACCTACCATAACCACCCTCCCCACCGCTATTTTTTCAAAACATAGTCGGTCTCGCCACCGGAGCACCGGGAGAAATGCTGGTGAGCTAAAGCGGTAAGACAAAAGAAAACAGGGAGACGATAAAGACAGTTTGAGTTTGGCTCGCTGGCCAATTAATATTAGCTGGATCGGTGCATTAAGTTGTTCAACATGTTCAACTTTTTACAGAGCCAGTCAGTCACTTTTCATCAACCGACCAATCACAGGCTGGATGGGACGGTACATTAGAAAAAGTTTGACGTTCTAAAGCAAATAATTAAATGTTGAAGAATATGATTATTGACAAGTTAGTAGGCTACTTAGCATTAACAAATTAGAGACCAATGTAGAGCCTTTTGCTTGCACAAGGATTAAATAAATAAAAAACAACCCACAGAAATGAAACAGCTGTAACTGGATTTAATATTCGACTAGTGGTTATTATAATGAATGTTGTTTATTATTGTTGTACTAACAGTGTACTATTCACTAAACATTATACTCTTTATTTAATACACATGTGCAGTTCCTCCTCCAGGTTGTGGATAGAGACTCTGCATTAGACAGATGGACATTGAGCCGGTGCCAGTGTGCCAATATGTGCTGCTTCTAGCTACCTCCTCTGTAGAACAACGCGCTCCCCTTGTTCTGTTTTACTTGTTATTGTTATAAATATGGTTTAACTTTGTTCAAATTAAGAATACACATTTCAAAATTTTAGTATTTCGCACATTCCTTGATATAAGCAAGTAGACTCAGTACCATTTGTTCCATTAAAATCGAACTGCAATATTGTCCACAATAATCGCAATATGACTTTTTCTCCAAATTGTGCAGCCCTAATTTTAGACATCTGAATTTGCTCTTATCCACAGTTAGTTTCAATGAGTGAGTAGGGAGGAGGTTTGAAAATCTCTTCAGCAGGTATCATGAGTGTTTGAAGATTGAGCCTGTGACCTTTTGGTTACATAAACAGAGCAGCCAAATATAAACTACGAGCTGCAATAAGGAGAGCAAAGCGCAGTTAAGAAACAAAACTGGAGCAACAATTCTCATCAAGCAGCTCAAGATCAATATGGAAACATCTGAAGGACATGACAGATTACAAAAAAATCCAGAAAAATTAAATAACTTATGCAAGGTTTGAAAAACCAAACTCACCAGCCACCCCCCCCCGACCCCATTCCAACACCTTCTTCAGCATCCAGGAGGACGAAGTGAGAGCTACATTTAAGAAGCTTAACATCAGGAAAGCAGCATTGCCGGATGGGATCAGTCCTGCTTTACTTAGACATTGTGCAGCTCAATTGGAGCCAGTATTTTCCACCATATTTAACACCTCAATAAGCCAATTTACAGTCACACAGTGTTTTAAATGCTCCTCCATCATTCCTGTGCTCCTCAAAGATCACCTGCCTCAATGACGTCTGACCAGTTGCCCTAACACCTGTGGTTATGAAAGCATTTGAATGAATTATTCTGGCATACCTGAAATCCTGCACTACCTCTCTGATGGACCCGGATCAATTTGCCTACCAAGCCAGTTGAGGATGCAGTCAGCATAGCACGCCACCATATCCTGCAACACCTGGAATCACCAAACACCTACACACACACACACCCTTTTCATTGACTTTAGTTCCGCCTTTAATAGTATTAACCCATTTAAACTCTTTACTACACTCTTGGACATGAACATTGATCCAGCCATATGCCACTGGATAAGGAGCTTCCTGTGGAATAGATCACAGAGGGTGAAGGTTAATAACATAACCTCACACTCTCTCACCCTGAGTACAGGAGCTCCTCAGGGTTGTGTTCTCTCCCCTTGGCTCTTCTCCCCGTACACCGCCCACTTTTACATTCAGTGAGAACAAAAGTAATGTGGACGACACAACCATTGTAGTCCTCATCTCAGACAACGATGAAACCCAGTATCGCGTGGAGGCGGACCAAGCTGTCACTTGGTGTTCGAACAATGACCTCCAGCTCAAACCAGCCCAGGAACTCATTATTGACTTTAGACGTAGGCCATTTCCCAAAACACCCATACAAATAAACGGCAACCCACCATCACTGAGCAGCTTAAAAAATACCGGATCAAGCATCAACTCTTTGTTCTGTCTACTCCGCTATCATCAAGTCCATCATTACATCATCGATCACAGTATGGTGTGGTAGCAATGACCGCCCAAACAAAGGAAAAACTACAGCGGACTGTCAACAAAGCATCCAACATTGTAGGAAAACCATTGCCCTCAGTTGATTCCCTCTATACACATCGGACTGCAAAGCGAGCAAAGAAAATCATCTCCGACCCCTCACATCCTGCTCACCACCTCTTCCAGCTCCTTCCCTCAAGGAGACGCTACAGGTCACTTTCTACCAAGACCAAACTCTTCACAAATAGCTTTTTTCCCATAGCCATCAGGACTCTGAACTCCTCCCTTTAGTTTAGTTGCCTTCTCGCATCCTGTGTAAGAAGGCAACTGTATGGTCATGTGTGTGGTCATTTACCCACTGTTTTTATTTGTTGTTGTATTGTTACATGTTTGTCTATTTGTTGTCTGTAATGCATGTACGTGATGTAGAGCTTAAACATACTGTACCAAAAACAAATTGTCACCACCTACATATCTTTCTAATTTCAAATGAGTTGGATTAAGTTTTTAACATGAGCATTCAAGTCCAAGTCTTTATGGGCACTAAATTAAATAATGATATTCATGTTCACAATTTTTTTTTTCAGCAAATGTAATCAACTCTTTCCTTCTCTGCCTCTCTCCAGACTCCAGAGGAATATAGTTTAATGTGGATTCTGACTGATGCCGTGTCTGCCTGCCTCATCATTGCAGTTTTCTTATTCCATTGGTGCGTAGAGACACACACACACACACACACACACACACACACACACACACACACACACACACACTCACACACACTCTGCGGTCATAATGATCCCTCCCCTGCTAATTGCAACGTCTGGTGTTGGGGTGGTGAAGCAGTGCAGGGCTGAGTCATCCTGGCTGCTGATAAGGTTTTATTATTAATATGTAATCTGAGATGTGGCCATATGATGTGAAGACAGGAAGCACAAAGGTGTTTTTGATCCCGTAATTATATGGAGAGAGTGTGTGTGTGTGTGTGTGTGTGTGAATGAAAGATAACTATAGAGATGAAAAAGAGACAAGAAAACACAAACCTCAGAGGATATGCTGATTTTTTTTTCAACCTGTTACTTATTAGTATGGGCGATTTATATCAGTTACTGTGGATAGAAAACGTCTGCACACCCCTGTTAAAATGCCAGGTTCATATGATGTAAAATAATGAGACAAAGATAAATCATGTCAGAACGTTTTCCACCTTTAATGTGACCTATAATGTGAACAATTCAATTGAAAAACAAACTGAAATGTTCGAGGGGAAAAAATGAAAAATAAAACCCCTCAAATAACCTGGTTGCATAAGTGTGCACACCCTCTTATAACTGGGGATGTGGCTGTGTTCAGAATTAAACAATCACATTCAAACTCAGGTTAACTAGAAGACATTACACACCTGCCATTACACTCACCATCATTTAAAGTGACTGATTAATCACAAATAAAGTTCAGCTGTTCTAGTAGGATTTTCCTGATATTTTCTTAGTTGCATCTCCGAGCAAAGGCCACGGTCCGCAGAGAGCTTTCAAAGCATCAGAGAGATCTCATTGTTGAAAGACATAAGTCAGGAGACAGGGTACAAAAGAATTTCCAAAGCATTAGATATACCATGGAACACAGTGAAGACAGTCATCATCAAGTGGAGAAAATATGGCACAACTGTGACTTTACCAAGAACTGGACGTCCCTAAAAAACATGTGACATGTGACAACTATCTCCTGTATTCTTCATATGAATGGGCTATGGGGTAGGGTGGCAAGACAGAAGCCTTTTCTTACAAAGAAAAACATCCAAGCACGGCTGAAGTTTGCAAAAACAAACATCAAGTCCCCCAAAAGCATGTGGGAAAATGTGTTATGGTCTGATGAAACCAGGGTAGAACTGTTTGGCCATAATTCCAAAGGGTATGTTTGGTGCAAAAACAACACTGCACATCACCCAAGGAACAGCATAGCCACATGAAGCATGGTGGTGGCAGCATCATGCTTTGGGGCCGTTTTTCTTCAGCTGGAACGGGGCCTTAGTCAGGGTGGAGGGAATTATGACAGTTCCAAAAAGAGGCTATTTTGGCACAAAACTTTCAGGCGTCGGTTAGAAAGATGAAGAGGAAGTTCACCTTTCAGCACGACAACGACCCAAAGTACACATCCAAATCCACAAAAGCATGGCTTCACCAGAAGAAGATTAATGTTTTGGAAAGGCCCAGCCAGAGCCCAGACCTGAATCCAATTGAACATCTGTGCGGTGATCTGAAGAGGGCTGTGCACAGGCCATGTCCTCGTAATCTGACAGATTTGGAGCGCTTTTGCAAAGAAGATGCGCCATGCTAATAGACTCCTACCCAAAACGACTGACTGCTGTAATAAATCAAAAGGCGCTTCAACAAAGGATTAGTGTAAGGGTGTGCACACTTACGCAACCAGGTTATTTGAGGTGGAAACGTTCTGACATGATTTATCTTTGTCTCATTATTTTACATCATAAGAACCTGGCATTTTAACAGGGGTGTGTAGACTTTTTCTATCCACTGTATAACATTTGTCTTGCCTAATTGCAGACTGTGGCACCACTAGACACCTTTGGTTGGAGTCTATCACACACAAGTGAACACACCCACCCATTATTGTAGTCAGAAATATAGGAAATAAAGGTGTGAATTATTTTGTTTAAACAATGTTTCTTATTAATTGTTGGTTAAGTCAACACATTGGGAATTCTTGTCAACAGCTGTCTCAGTGTGATAATTTGAAATAAAAATCACAATTCGCTTCATAATCATGAATGCCTTCTAGGACAGAATGTGCTCTAATAACTCTATAAAAAAGATAATTGTGTCTCGCCTCGCTCTTTGACGGCTGGTTTTTCACAACAACAAACACTTTTGCTTCCTGACATGGTCGGCCGATTCGTTGTACAAACTAGTTCCCTTTGAGCATAACCTGGCCCTTAGAGTGAGGATATAAAAAGAGTGAGAGTGTGAATGTCAGTGAGATTCATCCCTTCCTGTTAGCCAGATGAGGCTCTTCACTACAAAGAGCTGGATATATCTTTCATCGTCACTCCCTCTCTTCTCCCTTTTAATCCTGGGCTTTATTCAACACTCACCTGGACCAGACACACATGCACACATGCATGCTCGGTGTACACATCAAAGCAGTTACTGTGGCAGTCTCAAAGCACTTTGGTAAACAAATAAACACACCTGGTTATTCTCTGATCTCTCTCTTTGGTGTGTGTTACAGGTGGAGAGAGAGGCCTGCCCTTCTGGTCTGGCAGCCGTCAGACTCACGAGAACGGACCTTACAGCAAGTTCAGGACGGGTATGAGAAAATGTTTTTGCTCTTCACTCTTTGTTGTTTCTACACTGTCGTTCTGGATCTTTGTCTGAGACTAATATTAGATAATTAACCCATGCACACAAAAAACGTTCACCCACCGTCTGTTCCATCCTCACATCCAAAGTCTCAAAAGTCAACTTTGTGGGCAAGCGAGTGCTGAGTAGTTGCAGGCCCTGTGCTCACAAGACTATGGGGACTTACAGAGTGTCTTGACCATGGAACATTTTGGGAAATACTCTTGTTTGCCGTCTTCCTGAGGAAAATGATACATCAATTTCATCTCTGTAGATTAGTACAGAGTTAGAGCATGGCTTTAAACAGAAAATCACTTATCAACAGGTTTTAAGTCTTGATTACATGTTGTAACTCATTACAGCAAGCTAGCCACCAACACATCTAGGAATCACCAGTTTGCTTCAAAGCTGGAAACTTCACTGTGAGGACTGTACTTTTTACTGTTTTTGCTGAACACACATTGATATTGACCTTAGCAAACAATCATACTTTCCAGTATTCATTTAAATGTAGCTTTGCTCAAGTTGTTGCTTGTCTTTGCATGCAGTCCTCTCCTGTGTGTTGTATGTGTCAGACTCTTCAGAAGTCATCTGTATTCGCTGGAGCACCCTCCACTCTGAACCCCCTGCTGGAGCCCTCGTCTCCCTCCCCTTGGTCTTCAACCCATGAACCCCTGCATGTCAGCCCTGCATGTCA
>NW_024041811.1:0-22865 GCF_014851395.1 Micropterus salmoides | reverse complement strand
TATGTTTTTCTCTGATTCAACCCTCTTGGATTATTCACTGGACTATTTTCATACCCTCAAAACATTTTGGATAACTGACCTGGTTGTCTCCGTGATCTCATTACTATCCTTTCATCCCTCTCGACATCTGATACTGTGAGTCTCCACTCTCTTTGTCATTTTGTCTTTTGTGGTGTCAATCCTTGGTATGGTTGGGTAGCCTTCCCTTCTGTGGATTGCGGATTCCGACACGGTTCTGGCTAACGCAGTTAAACCAATAAACTGTTGTGTAGGCCGAACTGGTCATCACTCGTCATGTTGTCACATATCCACTTGCAGGTTTTGTTTTTTGGTCTTTTTTGGTTTTTGCTGTTTGTTGATGAGGTTAATCAAAGTATTTTTCCCGAGATGGCTTTGCAATTTTCCGCTGCTCATCTCAGAAAATTAAAAGGATCTTTCCGCCTGGCTCCTGACACTTATAAACGGTGTGAACAACGCCGACCTCGTTACATTCACCAGTCGTGGAAAAAACTTCGGAATTATCATTACTCATCTTCCAATAATATTCCGGTTGTCTCTACCGACACCCGTGTTCCGGATACAACACAGCTGGATAAAAGACATAGGCCTATCAACTTTGGAAATTTAAGATTGCTGCGTCTTGATCCTGACCTCGGGAATCTGCAGACGTGCATCTCCAGACTTGCGATGTGCGCTGCTGAACACCCGTTCTCTAACTGATAAAGCATCAGTATTGAATGACTAAATCATTGACACTAACCTGGACATGCTATTTTTGACGAAAATCTGGCAGGTGCCTAATGACTTTTTGAACTTGAACCTCTTAACGCCACCTGGATACATCTTTTTTCTCAACCGCGTCTTCATCGTAGAGGTGGAGGGCTGGCTGTAGTTTGCCGTGAGACTATTAAAATATCCAAGATTGAGTTCCACGATGTTACAACATTTGAATACCTAGCGCTGAAAATGACTGGCCAAACGTCACTGGCTGTAATTTTAATTTACCAACCTCCAAAATGTCCCTCTGACTTTTTCTCTGATATTAGTGAGTTACGTACTCTTGTCTGTGGTTGTCATTCATCTGTTGTTTTGCTTGGTGATTTTAATATACATGAAAACACTGCACAATGCAAAGAATTGATGTCTGTGTTGGACTGTTTCAACTTGACTCAACATGTAACTTTTTCTACTCACTCCAGAAGTCATATATTGGATCTCATATGTACATCTGGCTTGAATAATATTCTTGTTAATGGCTCTGATTTGGCATTTTCAGATCACAAACTCATAAACTTCAGTTGTAGTTTTCCAATATCTATATCTCCTCAGAAGAAAATGCTGACTTATCGTAAAATCAATTCTGTTAATTCAACTTCTTTCTCTGCTTCAATAAGGGCTTCTACTTTATCAGAATGTCTACTGTCTAACTGTCCATCAGAAATCTGCTGACTGGACTCATTGTGCACTCTTTGACTCTTAAAGAACATCTGCTCAACTACCGTACAGCCCTTAACAATGCAAGATCCTCTTATTTCTCCTCTACTGTTAGGAATTCCACGTGCAGACCCAAATCACTCTTTGCTATGGTTAACAAACTCACAAATCCACCACAACATGTTATGTCAGGCTCTGAGGAGCTTGTAAATAGCTTTTCTAAATTCTTTTCAGACAAATTGATGTCAATCACTTATTCCATCACTAAAAACACTCATGCAAGTGACTCAAACTTAATGTTATCTGGTCCAGCTCACTCATCAAACTCTCTCTCTACTTTTACTCTGACTACTCCTGTTGCCATAAGTGATCTAATTGTGAAGTCAAATTCTACATCCTGCCGGCTCGATCCTACACCTACTGTTTTGCTTAAGATGTGTGTCCTCGAGGTTGCACCATTCATAACGCATATGATAAACTTCTGCCATTGTCCCAATAGAATTAAAAACAGCTGCCTTGATCATCTAAACATGGACAATTACAGACCAATATCCAATTTAACATTTTTAAGCAAAATCCTTGAAAAGGTTGTTGCTTCGCAATTGCTATCTTATTTGGATATAAATGGTCTTTCTGAACCTTTTCAGTCAGGTTTTCGCCCATCTCTTGGACTGCTCTTCTGCGTGTGGTTAACGACATTCTTTTGTCCATGGATTCAGGGTTGATAAACATCTTGATGCTCCTTGATCTAAGCGCTGCTTTTGACACAGTCTGCCTTGAACTACTTATTTCTCGGCTTTCTGATATCGGCATCACTGGTTCCGCTCTTTCCTGGCTTATTTCCTATATCAGCGACAGAAAGTATTATATCAGCATACAAGGTCATAATTCTGCCACTATTTCACTTACACAGGGTATTCCTCAAGGTTCAGTTCTTGGTCCACTATTGTTCATCATCTATATACACCCACTTGGTAACATCATATGCAGGCATGGACTTCCATAGCAATTCCATTGCTATGCTGATGACATCCAAATTTATTTCACCACCATCTCCAATAGGCCATCCCTGCCTGACTCACTCACTGCATGTATCAGGGACATCGAGCATTGGATGTCCCTTAACTTCCTCAAATTAAATGATAATAAAACTGAGATATTAGTGATCGGCTCTGCTGCCTCAGTCAAAAGGATGGACCAGTCCTTCTATATTGATGGTTTCCATATTAAGCCTTCATCCCTGACTCGTAACCTCGGTGTCTTATTCGACTCAACTCATATTTCTTCTCTTGTTAAAAACTCTTTCTTTCATCTTTGGAATATTGCTCGTCTAAGATCTTCTCTCACTTTAGCTGACGCTGAAATCTTCTATGCATTAATCACATCACGTCTGGATTATTGCAATGCTTTATTTCTTGGTCTTTCCAAAAAACTTATTGCAAGATTACAGTACGTTCAAAACTCAGCAGCAAGAGTTCTCACCTCCACCAGGCGTTCTGCTCACATTACTCCGGTGCTTCATGACCTTCACTGGCTACCCGTGGCATCACATATCCACTTTAAGGTATTGCTTCTAACATTTAAGGCATTAAATGGTCTTGCACCCCCATATTTGTCTGATCTACTTTTCACCTACCGCCCTGCACGGTCTCTCAGATCAACTGAACTTGGTTTATTGTCCATCCCTCGTTTCCGGTTGTCTACAGTAGGTGGAAGGTCATTTAGTGTTAATGCTCCAAAATTATGGAATTCACTGCCCCTTTCACTTCGAAATATTTCATCTGTGGCTACATTCAAGACACAGTTAAAAACATATCTATTTAACATGTATTTCGTTTAAATGTGACTATATATATCACTATGTGATTGTAAGTTGTGTGTTAGTGTGTAAATGTATTGTAAATGTACCATGTAAAGCGACCTTGAGCTCTGGAAAGGCGCTATATAAAAAAAAACTTCTTCTTCTTCCAGATCACAGGGACCCTCCCAGTCCCTGGTTACATCTATAAGCAGTGTTTTTCTTGACAGTTACCAGCCTGTTCTTATCTCAGGTGTCATATAACCACGGATGACAATGTGTAGTTATTTCACACAAAGCTTTGATTCTACGTGTGTAGGAGATGCCCCAGGTGGGTGTGTATGAGACACCTCCAGGTGCTTCTGTATATGACACCCTGGGTGCTACCTAGTTAGGTAGCTTTGTGTTTAAGGTATTGAAAGTCCCCTGAGGTGCCTTACCCTAACTAGTTAATATCAGTCTTCAGCAGTCTGAATTAGCCAAATCAAGTGGACATCTTCCAAAGTTAAAGTCTTTTAAGTACAAAGTTTCCTTTTTGCATTTCTATACTTTCACAGCAGCTCAACAAACAAACACTGGTCAAGGGACACACAAAAGGAATGTCAAACCATTCTACACAAGCTGAAGCGAAAATTGACTGTATGAAGCTGTTTAGCCTAATTTACCACATATCTTAACATTGAGTAATTGCTAATTTCTTTAAAAACTTTTATAAAATTCACTCTGATGTCAGGATATTAGATTTGTTTTTCAGAGACATTCTTGAGTTTATAACTGACTAATAAGGTTCCAGAGACAGATCACATGTTAATGCAATATGTAATTAGGGTCCTAGTTAAGGTGGTCATTTCCTGTGCAGAAAGGATTTCCTGTCACTATCTGTGTTTACATAAATCATTTAATTCTACTAATCAGAGGACAAATGTGGGGTTTTTTGTTTGTTTTTTAAACACCTCCAGCAAAATAAACTTGTTCCTCACAAATGCTTTTAAAATTAACATGATTGTGTTCTTTTTATGAGGACTTTGTGTTGCATCTTTTATTTCATAAAAGAAAAAAAAATAGAACAGGGATTTACACTTTAAGAGTAAAGCACCACATTTATATTTCAGGCAGTGATATCCATTTGGCCTTTTGTTTATCATTTTTTCTCTGATATCCATTTTTTGTTATTCCCCACAAATCCTGCGGGAATTATCTTTACTACTTTGCCTTATTTCACCTTCTTTTTTGGCTCTAATGTGTGAAGCGATTAAAAAGGAGCTCTTTGCTTATTGAACAGACAAAGAGTAACAACACAGCATATGATTTGAACATTGGAAATGACACCATTTCCATAAGGAAACTTCAATCCTGATGCAGAACAAAGGTGCCAGTGAAACTCACAAAATCCATCAGGCAGAGAGAAAGGGAAAGTGAACACAAGAAGCTGAAGGCTGTTAGTGGGAAAACTGAGCTGCTGATAGATGACTCAGAAAACACTGCAGAGATGAGACTTTACTCCCATCAATCAGTTTTCCCTTCTGTTGAAAACTCTGAGTGTGTTCTAAATCTATGAGGATGATTTCACGACCAAACAGCACTTTGTTAACTATGACACACACACACACACACACACACACTGTAAGCAGATACATCAGTTGCTCTTTTGATGTATTTCTGACAACGTAGCTGCTTAAGAAATGTTTTCTGTAGCATTTAACCAACTCTTCTGTTATTACCTGTAGCCAGCGGTGTCAACAAATCAACCATGACTGAAATCTTAAGGAGTACAACTTCAAAGGAATATGTATGTATAAAAATATTAAGGAATTGGCTCACATTTTTCAAGTCAGCTTTAAAACAATACTCAGATTTATGTTGCTATAATTGTCCCTACCCTCCACCCATACTTAATGAAATAGAATGCATTTTTGCACAGTGGACTTTGTCCTCTATCCCTTCTATAGTAATTGTGTTAGGAAGGGATCTCTTGACTGCTAGTTTGAAGAGTAGCTACAGTTATGCTGACCTTCCTAAGGTTTGGCATGACAAACTTTTTTATTAGTGATTGCTCTTATCTTTTCTCCTAAAATTAAGGTAATTTATCTTTTTTTTTTTTTTTATCTGTGAATAATCGCTGATGTTGCAACACTCCTTATGAAGACACATGAAAACAGAAATCAACTTTTGGTGGTGGTAGTTACATATGCAACTTTTGTTTGGGGTTGTCATTTCAGATGGAGAGCGTGAGACCAACAGTAGTTTGGCTGCATTTATGTTTATATTGTAAAAGACTGATATTTTGTTCCCACGTGAAACAAAAATGAAATAAAAAGACAAAATTGATTTAATTTTTTTGTGAAGTTACGTATTGTAACACTAACCAGGGCTTGACATTAACACCCGCCAACCTGCCAACAGGTGGATTTCAGCAGTGGCTGGTAACACAGTCACTCCTACTAGCCACTTTGGCGTGTTGAAAAATTGTAGTCTTTTCAAAAGGCATCTGAAATAACAAACCAGTAACAATTACCAATTGTAATTTGACACTACAACTCCCATGAGTACTACCTGCACATAGTGTTTGCTCATTGCTCATTTGTGAAGCCTTCTGTACGACGCTGTAGAGATTAATCCACCAGACTGGCTGTTGGACCGAGGGCTGTTTTATCCTGCTGTTAATTATCAACTTAACCTGCGGCAGCGATGATATAGCAAGCTTTTTTAATAGCGGGGGAATCCACCCATCAGGCTCGTCTCACTCTCTCCTGCAGTGCTGCCGCGCAAGGGTGTGTGCACCAAATATGACATTCAAACAAGAATATAAAAGTTGAATCTGTCACAGGGCAGCCACAGTCCTTGTAGACCGTCAGCCTCCCGCCTTCTTTTAACCTGATGGTTTGATCTCTGTCATCACACGCGACTGGCTGCATGCATACACACATCAACACAGCGTTCAGTCAGAGGGGTGCCGTTAATGCTGTAAAATTGGATATCTTTATGATTAAGGGACATGGTGTTACTACTAGCAGGGCTGCCCTTATATCATATCCTATCATCCTATCACAACTACCTTTCCAGAGTTAATTCTATTTTTTAATAAAAGTACTCATGCCATGTTGGAAACCAGAAGATGCGTTTGAATGAGAATAATCTGGAAATTAAAAACCTGTATAATCATTTCAGTTGGAAGTATCTCCAGTTACTCAGAGCTACTAGAGCTTCATGATGATAAGAGCTCTGAGGAACTACAGATACAAAATAAACAATCCAAAATGCCCAAAACTGATATAGGCATAAAGAAAATTTTAATCCTGTTGCCTTAATTGTGGATTTTTTCTTGGACAAAATAATTTAGTCTTCGGACTTCTGCAGATCTGCCGCCCTCTGTTTTGCCGAATCCTGGCTCACCGAGCACATCCTGGACAGCGCACTTTACCTGCCGGGATTTAATCTCATGCATGCGGATCGCGTAACGGAGCTCACAGGAAAAACAAGGGGAGGCGGAATCTGTTTCTACATAAACGAAGGTTGGTGTACAGATGTCACAGTGTTGAAGAAATCATGCAGCCCTCATTTAGAGACATTATTTATAAACTGTAAACGTTTTTATTCACCGCGGGAGTTTTTCTCGTTTGTCCTGGTTGCTGTTTACATTCCACCTCAGGCCTGTGTTAGTGAGGCGTTACATCACCTGGCCAACCAGATAACTAACGTGGAGAAAAAACATCCAGACTCCCTGCTCATTGTTCTCAGGGACTTCAACAGAGCAGACCTCAGCCATGAACTTCCAGACAGCATATTAAGTGTCCCACCAGGGACACTAACATACTGGACCACTGCTACACAACATTAAAGGACGCCTATCGCTCTTTTCCCCATGCAGCCTTGGGACTCTCTAATCACTGTCTGGTTCATCTTATCCCGACATACGTTAGCCTGTTGGCTAACCTGCAGCTTGAGCTCATAGCAACAAGCAGTACACTCCTCTGTTCTGTCAGAGGTCCCTCTTCACACACCCCTTCTCACAGGAGTAATGTCAGAATGTGCCCACAAGATCGGACATTATGTCTCAAATGGACATAACACATACACACACCCTGTACAGATATTTCTTCTCTTAAGAAATCTGCTGGGCAATGTGTGATATTGTATTGTGTATGCGTCTACTCTTTTCTGTATTTATCTTAATGGATTACATCGTTTTCAAAAAAAACTTTTACTTTACACACAACCTTATCAGAGCTAATGATAATATTAATAATTATTAGCATGCCAATTTAAGCATGCCATTATCAACTTTAATCATAAAACATAATTTTCCAACAACAAAATTTGGCTAGTGAGCAAAAAAGTGACCCAACCATAATGTTTTGAGTAGCTTGTAGTTAACGTTAGGTTGATTGCTGAAGGGCTGGAGAATGAGTGTCTGCAGGCAACAGTGAAGCATGGTGGAGGTTACTTGTAAGTTTGGCGCTATATTTCTGCAAACACAGTTGAGCATTTGGTCAGAACTAATGATCTCCTCAATGCTGAAAAGTACTGGCAGATACTTCAGCATGCAGTACCATCAGGGAGGCATCTGATTGGCCCCAAATTTATTCTGCAGCATGACAACGAGCCCGAACATACAGTGAAAGTCATTAAGAACTATCTTCAGCTTAAAGAAGAACAAGGAGTCCTGGAAATGATGGTATGGCCCCCACAAAGCCCTGATCTCAACATCATCCAGTCTGTCTGGGATTACATGAAGAGAGAGCAGCAACTGAGGCTGCCTAAATCCACAGAAGGACTATGTTGATTTCTCCAAGATGTTTGGGCCAACCTACCTGCAGAATTCCTTCAAAAACTATGTGCAAGTGTACCTATGAAATTGATTTGATTTAGATAGGTCTTCTGTTCACCCATTTTACATTTTGTTTATTGATTAAATTTCAGCTATTAACATGTCAATTTTTTAAAGCAATTGTAATAATCATCACAGTACAACATCAAGTCAATTCAACTTCAGTCAATCTGTCCAGTAAGGAAGGATAAGCGATTGTGAATCAGTCTCACCGGTTTTGGTGCAAGTGAAAGTGACAGCAGGTGAATGAATAGGCAACAGCAAGGTAACCACCAATAAGGGAATGTTTCTACTTCATATAAGCTTTGCCGTCTAAGGCTATCGCTATTGGGTTTACCCCTATGTGTGCATGCTCAGCACTGAAATGGCTTTGTCTACGCCAAACCCACACCGCAGGCCTCTATCACGTCACCTTTTGTGTATGTACATACAGTCCCCTCCAAAAGTATTGGAACAGTAAGGCTAATTCCTTTGTTTTTGTTGCTCACTGAAGACATTTGGGTTTAAGATCAAAAGATGAGTATGAGACAAGAGTTCTCATAGAGTTCTCAAGAGCATGGACGAGATACCAGGAGACGGGCCATTACACGAGGAGAGCTGGACAGGGCCGTAGAAGATCATCAACCCAGCAGCAGGATTGGTATCTGCTCCATTTTGCGAGGAGGAACAGGAGGAGCTCTGTCAGAGTCCTACAAAATGACCTCCAGCTGGCTACTGGTGTGTATGTTTCTAACCAAACTGAAATAGACTCCACGAGGGTGGCAGCCCTAACAAACGCACGAATGCATTTCCATTCTTAAAAAACATTGCATTGCAGATTTTGAATTCTGCATTATTTACATTCATGTCTACTTGCAGTTTTCTTAGTCTCTGCCTTTGTTGCACATTGTTGCATTTCTTGGTGCTTTATGCCAGCTGTATATCAGTGGAATAGTGTGAAACCACTGGCAGAAATGTATATTACATCACTCGTATGCATGTGCGAGAGTATGTGCCTCATTGTATGCACACACAAGAACAAACAAAACGCAGACCCAACAAAAATACATTGCCCCATAGTGCTAGTGGTAAGCAACTCCACAGACTAACTCTAACAAGTGGAACTTTGAGTTCATTCTTTTGTCACATACACTCTGTCCAGAGGTCAAGAAGTCTATTCTAAAATCCTGACTATGTCATCAGGGTTTCTCAATTTGACCTTAGAGACAGCAGTCTTGCAAAACAGAAAACCCATGTTTTTAAGATGTGGGTATTTACCAAGGAGTATGAGTCTAACAAAAAGATGCTATGTTTGCATTATGGGAAACATAGGATTCAGGGGTTTTGACCCATAGTAGGGAAGACATCTCTATCTGTAACATCCACATATGTATGTCCTTCAAGCCCGTCTCCTGGTATCTTGACAGACTACTGTTTTAGGTCAACAATACTCAGGTTTTGACTTGGTCAGTGGACCTTAGAATTGGGAATCCATATGCACAGTTCCACCTGCTTCTGAGCCTTTGCGACCAACACTGGAAGTTCTGTCCTTTCTCTGTTTAATTGCAGGTCCTGTAATATCCAGTTATGTATGTCCTTCAAGCAGTTAGCAACTAAAGTGCTTGTGTTATTAGGATACTATGAAATGTATAGTTGAGTGACATCTGCATAACCATGATACCATAACACTTGGTACAGCACTTGGGAGTTGGGGGAATGGGTGGATCATCTCCATGAGGCGATCCAAAATGTATTATTATTTCAAAAAATACCATCCAAATACCAAACATTAGCCAACACTCACATCTCCAAAGATACTTCTAATCTGTACTGAGGAAAACGCAGCATGAACAGACAAAAAAAAGGAAGTGAAGTAAAAGGTGTAAAATAGTGTAGAAGCTGCTACAAAAGTGTCCTCCAACTCATAGGCAACTTCAAAGGTGCTCTCCCTCCTACACAAGTGCTTTAGTCATTTGCTGATACTCAAAAAAAGGAAGTGGGAACAGTGGAACAAGCTTGAATATTTTTGGTTCTCTTTGGTAGATAGGCAGCCAACATCTCTTGCAAGTCAACCTCAAAAGCCATTTCAAAATAAATAGCAGAATTATGTGCTTTAAGGGTATGTGGGCAAAAGCTCCCTGTGTGTGCATTCAAGTGCTGCCAGTCCAAGTCCAGAAGAAACTTTTTATGAAGCTTCTCCTTATACTAATATCTTCCCCTCCTTCCCTTTTTTTTCCTGCCTTTCTCTATTCTTTCATCCCATCTTGCCTTCCCTTTGTGTCGGCATCCGAACACTCGAGCATACTTTCAGCCCTCTGGTTGAGAGCACTCTGGTGGAAAACAAAACGTACAGCAGCCTTTCATGAGCCTCCACTTCAACAAGCCATTTTTTTATTTACATCCATGGGAACTACTTTTTTTGTGCCGCTAGAATGGACTCGCGTGCGTGCGTGCGTGCATGTTCGATTTGTGTGTGGGTGCAATAACTCTACACAGAGAAAATTTTATTCAGATTGAGATACAAAGACTTTAGGAGAACAATGATGAACTTTCAAACATTTACTCTTTCATTTTTCAGACTGGGTTCAGGGTAGCTTGCAGAAATTCTGCCTTCTCTCTTTCTGTTCTTTTTTTGGTGCTGAAGAATAATAGTTTGCCCACCTTAGCGGTTTAACCTTGCCACTACTGTGTGCTATCATGTGTGTTAAAATGAGTCATTTGTGACATTGCTGAAAACAACTGTAACCTATTTTTTATTATTAGCGAGCATGTGTGCATTGCATTTTTATTTCACTCCCCTCAAAGTGCAGTTGGGTGCATAACTGAAGGTCCAATCACCTCCAATTAAGGAAAATATTGACTCGTGACAGTGTTTTACTTTTGGACCCAGAGTGTTTAACAGTGTAACACATTACTGAGTAACACATAACAGAGTTTCTGTCAGCTTTAGTCCTTAAAACAGATAAAGTTATTATTGTAGGGGATTGTAATATTCATGTGGATGTTGAGAATGATAGCCTTAGTGCTGCGTTTATCTCTCTATTAGATTCTATTGACTTCTCTCAAAGAAGAAACTGAACATTTAATAGTGTTACCACAGAACCCCTTTTTATCTGACCACTGTTTCATAACTTTTGAATTTCTCTTGCTGAACTATACACCATTAGGCAAAAATTTCTATACGTGGTGTCTGTTAGTGCTGTAGCTAAATTTAAGGATGTGATTCCATCAGCTTTTAATTCGGAGGACTCGTGTGCAAATTTCAGTTCCTCTCAAATTGATCATCTTGTTGATAGTGCTGAAGGTTCGCTGCGAATAACACTGGACTCTGTTGCCCCTCTAAAAAAGAAGATAATAAAACAAAGACGATCAGCTCCATGGTATAACACTGAAACTCGCAAATTAAAGCAAATATTGTGGAAACTTGAGAGGAATTGGCGTTCCACCAAACTGGAAAATTCTCGTTTAATTTGACAAGATAGTCTTAAAACGAAGGCCCTCCGTAATACCAGAGCAGCGTACTACTTGTCATTAATAGAGGAAAATAGTAAAAACACCAGGTTTCTTTTCAGCACTGTAGCCAGGCTGACAGAGAGTCACAGCTCTATTGAGCCAAGTATTTCCATAGCTCTCAGTAGTAACGACTTCATGAGCTTCTTTAATGATAAAATTCTAACTATTAGAAACAAAATTTACCAAGACCTCAACTGGCACTGACTTATCTCTAAACTCAGGAACCTTAGAAACAGCTGTAGAACCAGAAATATATTTAGACTGTTTTGCTTCCTTAAATTTTTACCAACTAACTTCAATCTTTTCTCCATCTAAACCAGTGGTTCTTAACCTGAGGGTCCCAGGGGGGTCGCGAGAGTGCTGCTATAGTCACAAAAATAGAAAAAAAAATAACGGACGAATATAGACGGACTATAGTTGTGAATGGAATCACTTTGGGTGGACACTGTTTAATCCAGTAGGTGGCGGGGATGCCAACTGCTATGAAACAACAAAAATAGCCTCAGGCTTCGAAAACGCAAGGCACACAGCAATGGCTTTTGGTTGAATTTAGAAAAGAGAAAAAGCACTGCGGTTTTTTAATGTTGCTAGGCAACCACTGAATCAGCTGTCCAGTCTAATCAAAGATTATAGCGCCAGCGATCTGTAATCTTTGGTTTGCCACTAATTAATAACTTTCATATTAGCAGAAACCTGATCACAACTCACAGGTCTGTGTCTTTTGTTGACAGAGCGCCTGCTCTGGCACTGTTTTGAGTGTGTGAGGTGTACAAACACGCAGAAGACAGGGAAACTGAGATCCGTGTGGGCACATGAGACTCTCAGAAAGGGGAGACACTGCTGTTCCAGGAGCTTCGTCTTGTTTTAGGATGAATCAGGGACAGTTTGTTGCAGTCTCCGGACAATTCAAGCAACTGTAACTTCCGTCAACTGCCCGTCTCTCCATTCATTAGAGTGGACAATGGGGAATACAAAAACGTGAATGACATCGGGCACGAGTTGACTTTTTTTCAACTCAGAGCGCTCATTCAAAAACACAAGGGCCAAAATACGAGGCACACAGGGCGCATTAACAGGCGCATTTGGCAGAACTGCCAAAAGAAAACAATTTAAAAAGGCACCCCCTCACTGCCAAAAATGTGGAGGTGTGGAGGTGTGTGTGTGTGTGTGGGGGGGGGGGGTCGCGAAATATTTTCAACTTCAAAAAGGAGTCGGCCAGAACAAAGGCAGAGACTGCCAGAAAGGTTAAGAACCCCTGATCTAAACCATCAACCTGTCTCTTAGACCCCATCCCAACTAGGCTGCTTAAAGAAGTTTTACCCTTAGTCAGCACTTCTTTACTTGATATGATCAATCTGACGCATGCCTTTGGTGTGAGTGACCCGGGTTCAAACCCACTGTGAGACACCAATGTGTCCCTAAGCAAGACACTTAAAAGTCATGGAGTTCGACATGGATCTGTGCTGGGACTGATTCTGTTCACTATATATGCTTCCTTTAGGCAATATTATCAGGAAACACTCCATAAACTTTCATTGTTATGCAGATGATACTATATTATATTTGCATTTTTTACTTCTAGGCTGGATTACTGCTGCTCGAAAAAGTCCATTAACATTCTTTAGCTTATCCAGAATGCTGCAACACGCATTCTGACAGGTACCAGGAAAAGAGATCCTATTTCTCCTGTTTTAGCTTGAAATATCCAGAACATAATTTAAAATGAATGCAGGTTTACTTGTGGTTCCTAGAGTCTCCAAAAGTAGAATGGGAGCCAGAGCATTCAGCTATCAAGCTCCTGTCTTGTGGAACCAGGTTCCAGTTTGGGTTCCTGAGGCAGACACCATCTCCACATTTAAGAGTAGGCTTAAGACTTTCCTCTTTGATAAAGTTTATAGTTAGGGCTGGCTCAGGTGAGTCCTGAACCATGCCTAAGTTATGCTATTATGGGCCTAGACTGCTGGGGAACTTCCCATGATGCACTGAGCGCCGCTGTCCTCCTCTTTCTCTCCCTCTGTATGCAGCCTCATCCCATTAATGCATGTTATTAACTCCACTTCTTCCCTTTCCCGTAGTCTTGTGCTTTCTCGTCCCTCTCCTCTCTCCTCCTATCACTTTCTGCAGGTGTTTCTGGAGCTGTGGAGTCTGGATCTGTGGTTGCGAGTCACCTGCTACCCCCATGTTTCTGCTCAACACCCTCTACGACAATTGTTATAACTAGTCCTATTGTTATTATTATTCAATTATCAATACCATTATGATTACTATCATTAACATTACTATAAATATCTGTACCATTATTCATTCAGTTTTTACCAATATTACCTTTGCTGTCTCTACTTCAGTGTGTATATTGTGTTGGCTGCTCCCCCCTATGTCCCTCCCTTCACTCTCTCCCCTCTCTCTCTCCCTCACCCTCAACCAGTCGAGGCAGATTGCCACCAACCCTGAGCCATGGTTCTGCTCGACGTTTCTGCCTCTTAAAATGAAGTTTTTCCTTGCCTCTGTAGCCTAGTGCTTGCTCTTGGTGGGAGTTTCTGTAAATAATATCTGTAGTACGGTCTAGACCTGCTTTTTTATGAAAAGTGCTATGAGATAACTGTTGTTTTGATTTGGCACTACATCAATAAAAGTGAATTGAATTAGATAGATAGGAGATTACGCCTGTGCTGCTGACCACCTGTTCAGACACACCACCCCGCGGACTGCAGGGTGGTCTGTGGACTATGGACTGTCTGTCAGGTAGTCAGTAATCCAGGAAGTTGCGGAGGTGTCCACCTGCATCTTCTGGAGCTTCCCCTGCACCAGTGAAGGCTAGATCGTGTTAAAAGCACTGGAGAAATCAAAGAACATGATCCTCACAATGCTGCAAGCTTTATCCAGGTGCAAGTGAGCTTGCTGAAGCAGGTAGATTATAGAATCCTCCACACCAACATCAGGGCAGTAGGCAAACTGCAGTGGGTCAATGGAGGTGGTCACCTGTGGTCTCAGATGGGCCAGAACCAGTCTCTCCAGAACTTTCATGATCTGAGATGTTAAGGCACGGTGCTTTCCGCTGGGGAGAAATATGTTGATGTTGACGGGTGTGGGATGGCACCATGTGTGTCATCAGTCCTGATCACTGAGGAGGTGTGAGAGCAGAGCAGCTGTGGGGGCAGGGAGGGTGTTGGGCCTGTGTGAAGGGGGGGAAGGGGAGGGGGCAGCTGACCTGAACCTATTGAAAAACACATTCAGCTCATTAGCTCTGTCCAGGCTTCGCTCAGCCTGATTTTCCTGTGATGGTCTTCATTCCTGACCACACATACCTCGCGTTGTTTTGCTGGAGCTTGTTCTCCAGCTTCTTCCTGTACGCCTCCTTGCTCTTCCTCAGCCTCACTTTCAGCTCTCTCTGCACAGTCCTCAGTGATTCTCTGTCCCCATCCCTGAAGGCTTTCTTCTTCCTGTTCAGCAGCTCCTTAAGGTTGCTGGTTATCCAGGGTTTGTTGTTGGGAAAGCATCGCACTCTCCTGGTGGGTATAACAGTGTCTACACAGAAATTAATGTACTCTGTGACGCAGTCTGTCATGGAGTTTATGTCATCTCTGTGGGAATCACAGAGTACATCCCAGTCTGTGGATTCAAAGCACCCCTGCAGAGCCCATCCGCTTCCTTTGACCACCTCCTCACAATCCTAGTGGTCACAGGTTGCTTCTGAACAATAGGTGTGTATGTGGAAGTGATAGGTACCAGATTGTGATCTGATCTGCCAGGAGGGGGAAGGGCTGTGGAGCTGTATGAGTCCTTGACATTTGCATAAAGTAAATCCAAGGTTTTATTGTCTCTGGTGGGGCAACATACTGCTGGAAAGTTGGGAGAGTAGCAGAAAGAGACGTCTCCATAAATTGCAATGAAAGCATTCAGGTGTTGAGTTTTTAGTCCTGCAGTAACTGAATGGATGTTGTCACATGCCGCGTCGGCATCAGCTGATGGTGAGATGTAAACAGCCACAATAATGGCGCATGTGAACTCCCTCGGCAGATAGTATGGACGCAGACTCACAGCTAACAGTTTGATATCTGGGCTACAGAAACGCTCCTTCACAGTGACATGTCTGGGATTACACCATCTATTGTTTACAAACACTGCAAACCCCCCTCCTTTCTTCTTACCGCTTAGACAGCGATCTCTGTCGCCCGTGCTGTCTGGAAGCCGGGTACACTGGCGTTGGAGTATCCATGTCTATGTGAAACATAACACTGTACTCACGATACTCCTGCTGTGTCATTGTCAGCACACTCAGCTCATCCATTTTATTTGCCAGAGACCTCACATTCCCCATTAGAATCGAGGGGAGAAAAGATTTGTATTTCCTCCTCCTTCTTCTCCGTAAGGCGACAGCCCTGCATCCCCTTCATTTTCTTTTCAGTTCGTCAGGGATCCGGGATCTCGCTCCGGGCAGTAGACCTAGTGCAGACCTGGAGAGCACAATCAGCTGATCGAAGGTAAACAATAGGCCTACCTCCAAGGCCGTTGGCATAGTGACCCGGCACAAGAAAAGTGCCAGGAAAAAACAGAGAAAACGGTAACTCCACAAATAATATTAATAGAATACCATTCCAGTAAGATGCATTACCTGGATATATATATATATATATATATATATATATATATATATATATATTTTTTTTTTTTTTTTTTTTTTTTTTTTTACATACAAGCGCAACATAAAACACTAGAATAATATAAGAAAGGCAGCCACTCGAGCGGCGCTGGAAGATTTGAATGGAATTGTTCAGAAAATCAGAATCAAAAAAGTAAAAGTTAGTGTTGTGATCCTGTAGAGGAGCAAGCAAGACTCAAGATATTTAATGATCATATTAGATGAGGTCAGATGGACTGAAGGCAGTGTGATTGGCAATGTTTGTCTCTGCTTTTGGTATTATAATAATGACCAAAAAACTTGGTAAAACCTCAAAACTTTCCTTCTTATTGACATGTTTATTCATTCAAAAACAGAATATCAGCATGTGTGTGTGTGTCCCCACAGCAAGGGAAATGCTACTAACATGTGTAAGGAGCCTTTGTGTGTTGGTCTTTGAAGAAATGGCCCCATGATTTCAGTGGAGATCTCTCTCCTTGTACACAATACTCACACAGTAACGCAGTATATGAATGCTGAGTCATTACAGAGTGCAACCATGTTCACACTTAACGTAGTTGGATGGGTAATAGGAGGCCAACTTTGGGACAGACAAAAGACTTAACTGTGAAGGGAAGCTTTCCCACAAAGCATCTCCTTCTTTCTTGCAGTGGCTTGTGGGTGCAGCGAGTGCCTCACTCCGTCTGCTCAGCCCTGCCCCACTAGCTGTCCTGCAGGATGTCGGCTGTTCTCCTGGCATCTTCTCTTCATTCTTAGATTGCATTCCAAGTATGCAAAGTCTACTCTCTACTGTACTGCTCTTCTGGCTGGCCATGAGCCACGCTGAACCCAAGTGTCTTTCCAGGTAAATGTATAACCCAGTGAAAGCCCAGAGAGTTCCCATCCAAACCAATGCAGAGTAAGGCCTGGCATCTCACAGAAACTTCTGAAATCCTATCTTAACTCAGTTTAGGATGCCATTTAGGATTTTTGGTATTACAGAATCATGTTTCCTATCTGCGTTTAGGAAAAATCCCATCTTTAGCTATTACAGAACCATCCTAAATGAAAAATTTAGGAATCCTAAGTGAGGATGGCATAGACCCTATCCTAAATTCAAAATAAAAATAGCAGCGCCACTGTTAGGTCTGTATGGCAATTACAATGAAGATGGGGAACAACATGAACACTGATATATTATGATTTCAGGGCTAATCAAACGCTATGATGATGCTTTAAATTTTCCAGACCATATATTAATCGGTACATCAACTTCTTCATTTTGAATTTGATCGACATGCTACGTCCGTTTAAATGTTTATCGTGGGCAGATCATTTGGAAGACAACTTCTCAAAAGGTGGGGTTTCCTCTCCTCCACTGATGCCTCCGACTTGTCGTTAAAATTAAATGCCCATGTTTTATTGTCCATTATAGTAAGTTAACTAGCCAGTGACAAGTGAGGTGAGACATTGTCAAGGATACAGGCAGCATAGGCAACCATACACACCGGTGACGAAATTGTGTGGCATTATCAATTCATTTGAATTAAACTGTTAAGTTTGTGATTTGGCGTTAAGTTTAACTGCTAAGTTAATTTGTTTAAGTAGGGGGGAAAGTGAATCTGTGCAACTGACTCACATATTTGTGCTTTTGACCAATAGCACTGCCAATGTTTAAAGTTTGACAGCAGCGATATGTGGCTGATACATCACAGAGTACGGTCTAGACCTGCTCTTTTATGAAAAGCGCTGTGAGATAACTGTTGTTGTGATTTGGCACTATATAAATAAAATTGAATTGAATTGAATTGAATTGAATATAGATAGTGGCAAGATCTGGAGTACTGTCCTTAATCAGCTGATGTGAGGAAGCCGGAGAAGAGAGAGTGAAAATGAGAATGAATAAGTAACAAGAGGATAGTCTTCCTGGACTTATGCTAAGCTTTGCATCTCCGTTTTGATTCAACCTTATTTCCTAAGTAACTTATAGTCACAATAGCTCAGCAATTACAGCAGTCAACATGTAACCAAGTTGCTTGTGAATAAACCACTAAAGCATAATTGAAACAGCTGAAAACATTATTTTGATATGCTCTGTTTGAGAGATTGAGAACATTACATTATCATTAATAACATTTTCAAAACTGCCTTTATTACAAATGTTAAAGAGGTCATTTTCAGTTTCAAAATCTTATTTAGGGGTTGTACCAGAACAGGTTTACATGGTTTCATTTTCAAAAAACACCATATTTTTGTCATACTGCACATTGCTGCAGCTTTTTTTTTCACCCTATGTGTTGAACGCTTCGTTTTAGCTATGGAGTGATGCATCTTACCTCTACAAGATCTTGTGCACGTGGGCAGTTTCTAGTTAAGAACTACTAGCCAATCAGAAGCAGAGTAGGGCAGGTCGTGAGAAGCAAGTAAACATGGCTTTGGTTCAGTTGTATATGTTGCCCATACCAGCTTAGCAACATAGCCTGGAGCAAAAGTTTCAGAGTGGTGAGTTATTAATCTGTAACAAATGTATCTTTCATACATAAACTTTTAATCGAGCTCTGTCTCTACATCACGGTAACAACTTCATGTCCATTGACTGCCTGGAGGGTAGCTAATGTTCGGAAGGGAGAGGAGAGGCAGCAGGCAGACATCTTGTCACTGTTTGCTGCAGCTCATGTGTTTTTCCACCAGTGTTTTTGAGGGCTTGTCAGACTAGTTGCTAGGCAAGCATTATGACGCGCATTTTGCTGTGACGTCACAGAGAACAAAAGGAAAAGGCTGGACTCCAAACGAGCTGTTTTCAGGCAGGTCAGAGCAGTGTTTTCTGTGGGAGATGGGAACTCCCTTTGGGGTAGACTTTGGGCTTTTTGACTTTGCAAACCTATTACATGCACAAAAAGGTATATAAAAAAGAAGGGGAAAAAAGTTTGTCAAAAGAGAGTAAACCTACTATAGCTGTTGGACATCCAACAGTAAAGGAAAAATTTATCCAGGTTTTTTTATAGACTAGAAATAACGCGAGTATGATGGTGTATTAGGATAATTGAAGAAATATCATGGAGTTGGGGGAGTCGGGTAAATTTACGAGAAATAGTCATCAATAATACAAGACAAGAGTCAGTGCAGACATAATAGAAATATATGGGCAACAGAACCACTTGAAAGCATGTGTCACATCTCATATATTTAATTAGGGCCCGAGCACGACCGTGCGAGGTCCCTATTGAATTTGCTCGGTATTAGGGCCCGAGCACGACCGTGTGAGGTCCCTATTGAATTTGCTCGGATTATTAGGGCCCGAGCACGACCGTGTGAGGTCCCTATTGAATTTGCTCGGATTATATAATATATATATGTATATATATATATTATATATATATATATATTTTTTTTTTTTTTTTTTTTTTTTTTTTTTCTGCAAAGTAGGCTCAACTGACATGGCCTAAACATTCTCGAAAACTCACCAAAATTTGCAAACATGTCAGAACCGGTGAAAAATTTTGTATTCTACAAGTTTCGCACATGGGCGTGGCAAAATGACTCGCTAGCGCCACCTAGAAAATTGGAAATGATTAGCCCCTCGTTCACGTTCAACCTACATGTACGAAATTTTCTGGGGACATGTATCGTATCAAGACGCACAAAAAAGCCTCAAGAACCCATAGCCTAAAGTCAACAGGAAGTCGGCCATTTTGAATTTTACGGCCATTTTTGGATGATTTACACACTTCGTACTTTAACGAACTCCTCCTAGGGATTTAGTCCGACCGACCTCAAATTTCTGCTGTGCCTTCTAAAGGCATTGAAGATGAAAAGTTGTGCTATTTGCAAGTTTTCATCAATGGGCGTGTCCGTGGCGTGGCGTCAAAGATCAACTCTTCGCCATGACACGGAAGTTGTCGTAGCTTCAGTGTACATGCTCACATCTGGACCAAACTGTACATGTAGGATGAGAGTCCCGCCCTGAACACATGTACATGCCGACATTCACCCACAGTCATAGCGCCACCTGCTGGCAACAGGAAGTGACTTTTAACGAAGCAGCCCCCGCCGCACGTTTCACCTACGTGCACGAATTTTCTGTGGTACGTGTATCTTGTCCAGACGCACAAAAAAGCCTCTTGGAGCGAGCCTAAAATCAACAGGAAGTCGGCATTTGAATTTTACGTAAATTTGGAGGATTTACACACTTCACTTTAACGAACTCCCTAGGGATTAGTCGACCGACCTCAAATTTTGTGTGCCTTTAAAGGCATTGAAGATGAAAAGTTGTGCTATTGCAAGTTTCGTCAATGGTGGCGTGTGGAGTGGCGTCAAGATCAGCTCTTCGCCATGACCGGAAGTTGTCGTAACTCAGTGTACATGCTCACATCTGGACCAAATGTACATGTAGGATGAGAGTCCCGCCCTGGAACAATGTACATGCTCGACATTCACACCAGTCATAGCGCCACCTGCTGGCAACAGGAAGTGACTTTAACGAAGCAGCCCCGCCGCACGTTTCACCTACGTGCACGAATTTTCTGTGGTACGGTATCTTGTCCAGACGCACAAAAAGCCTCTTGGAGCGATGCCTAAAATCAACAGGAAGTCGGCCATTTTGAATTTTACGTCAAATTTTGGATGATTTACACACTTCGTACTTTAACGAACTCCTCCTAGGGATTTAGTCCGACCGACCTCAAATTTTGCTGTGCCTTCTAAAGGCATTGAAGATGAAAAGTTGTGCTATTTGCAAGTTTTCGTCAATGGGCGTGTCCGTGGCGTGGCGTCAAAGATCAGCTCTTCGCCATGACACGGAAGTGTCGTAACTTCAGTGTACATGCTCACATCTGGACCAAACTGTACATGTAGGATGAGAGTCCCGCCTGAACACAGTACATGTGACATTCACCCAGTCATAGCGCCACCTGCTGGCAACAGGAAGTGACTTTAACGAAGCAGCCCCCGCCGCACGTTTCATACGTGCACGAATTTTCTGTGGTACGTGTATCTTGTCCAGACGCACAAAAAAGCCTCTTGGAGCGATGCCCTAAAATCAACAGGAAGTCGGCCTTTTGAATTTACGTCAAATTTTGGATGATTTACACACTTCGTACTTTAACGAACTCCTCCTAGGGATTTAGTCCGACCGACCTCAAATTGTGCTGTGCCTTCTAAAGGCATTGAAGATGAAAAGTTGTGCTATTTGCAAGTTTTCGTCAATGGGCGTGTCTCGTGGCGTGGCGTCAAAGATCAGCTCTTCGCCATGACACGGAAGTTGTCGTAACTTCAGTGTACATGCTCACATCTGGACCAAACTGTACATGTAGGATGAGAGTCCCGCCCTGAACACATGTACATGCGACATTCACCCACAGTCATAGCGCCACCTGCTGGCAACAGGAAGTGACTTTTAACGAAGCAGCCCCCGCCGCACGTTTCACCTACGTGCACGAATTTTCTGTGGTACGTGTATCTTGTCCAGACGCACAAAAAAGCCTCTTGGAGCGATGCCCTAAAAATCAACAGGAAGTCGGCCATTTTGAATTTTACGTCAAATTTTGGATGATTACACACTTCGTACTTTAACGAACTCTCCTAGGGATTTAGTCCGACCGACCTCAAATTTTGCTGTGCCTTCTAAAGGCATTGAAGATGAAAAGTTGTGCTATTTGCAAGTTTTCGTCAATGGGCGTGTCCGGCGTGGCGTCAAAGATCAGCTCTCGCCATGACACGGAAGTTGTCGTAACTTCAGTGTACATGCTCACATGGACCAAACTGTACATGTAGGATGAGAGTCCCGCCCTGAACACATGTACATGTGACATTCACAGACAGTCATAGCGCCACCTGCTGGCAACAGGAAGTGACTTTTAACGAAGCAGCCCCCGCCGCACGTTTTCCTATGCACGAATTTTCTGTGGTACGTGTATCTTGTCCAGACGCACAAAAAAAGCCTCTGGAGCGATGCCCTAAAATCAACAGGAAGTCGGCCATTTTGAATTTTACGTCAAATTTTGGATGATTTACACACTTCGTACTTTAACGAACTCCTCCTAGGGATTTAGTCCGACCGACTTCAAATTTGTGCTGTGCCTTCTAAAGGCATTGAAGATGAAAAGTTGTGCTATTGCGAGTTTTCGTCAATGGGGTGTCCGTGGGTGGCGTCAGAGATCAGTCTTCGCCATGACACAGGAAGTTGTTGTAACTTCAGTGTACATGCTCACATCTGAACCAAACTTTACGTGCTTGATAACTCTCCCACCCCGCTATGGAGGACCGATCCTGACACAGTCAGAAATAAATACAGAAAAATAATAAATGCTCAATAAATAAATAAGCATCCAATTAAATACACAAAAAAATAAAGTAAATAAAAATGTAGGTAGTAATTAAATTATACAAGGAGACATAAATGTATATATTTTAATTAGTGCCTTTACATTCACTTGTTATATTACCTATTTGTTTATTCAACTTTATTTATTACTAATTTTTTAAGTATTATTTATGTGGTGTTTAAATTTGTCGTTTATTTATTCCTTTGTATTTATTACCTTATTTATTTCACCATGGTCTTTATTTCTGCCTGTCTTTTAAATTTTTGTATGCATCTGCCTCATTATGCAAATGAGGGGGCTGTGTCTAAGGGGTCATCTTCTCTGCTATTGGTGGACCAGTCAGACAGGAGAGCTCCTACTCTGCTGCAGACA